>NC_049210.1:5658659-5741159 GCF_013347855.1 Anguilla anguilla | reverse complement strand
TTGGCTGTGACCAGGTGCCCAGCGTACTGCAAGAAACCACTCAAGAAACACATTGAACAAGAGGAGCTTGATTCTCTCGCTGGTTTGTGACACCGTGATGATTGTGACACTGCACCGTACTTTCAACCATGTACCACAAATTGTTTGTGGTTTGACACTCAGGGTTAGCTTGACAGGGGCAGTTAAAACTTAGTTCCCATACTTGCATGTTCGCCAAGTGAAAATATAGCTCAGCGTGGTTGAGTCAAAGCAGCATTAAAGCTAATCTCAATTTTTGTTGGGGTCAAAACTGTTAATTGCGCATAAAATACTGATTAACAGAACCCAAATCCACCACAACAACATATTCTCCTTTGTTATCCATTTTTATTTCCAGTCACAAGCCGTGGGTATTTAGCATTTGTTTTTACATTGAGACTGAACCCACAATTCTCTGATGTCTATCTAACCACAAGATCACTGAGCCAGTAAAACAAAAGACAAACAGCCATTTTCCAACTTGGCGTTCAGTTAAAGCACCAGTCTAGGTCATTTCAGTTCAAAAATTAATGGTAAGCTTATGTTTTTTTTATGACTGGGAATAACCTTGGGACCAATTTCTTATCCTGTGTCAAGATTTGCAAGTTGGGTCTGTTTTGCTTAACAAGATCTGTGAACGATTTAGAGGCAAACAAATAAATGTCTATCAGTAAGAGTTTGAGGGAAACACTCAGAAGTCTTGGGAAAAAAGGAGAACTTTCCTAATTTTCCCAGATCATCTTTCTGCAGACTAGTATTTGCTCAATGCCTGAACAGATATTAGTCATTAGTATTCCTAATAATCAATTACAGGCAATTTCTTAATTTCTTGCACCATTTACCCAAACACCTGGTCATTAAACCAAGCCCAAGCCGTTTGCTCCACTAGTTCTGAGTAATGGATATTTTCCTGCAACATGCACTATAGTCACAATATTATGTATCCACTTTGAAACATAATCTGGGCTTTATTGCTAATAAGAAAGATGTTAAGTGGTACGCTTTATATTTTATGGAGGCTGTGGTTCAAGCAAGTACTGCTCAATTACAAGGGTAATAGGCATCCAGATCCACAATAAATGTTAACTGGCTGCAAATGTGTTTTGTACTCACACTAGTAAATGTAATTACGAACATAATAACTTTTGGCTGTCCACAATAACCACTTAATTTCTGCGTTTCTATCAAAACAAACATATCATCAGGTTAACGGCACAGAAGGAGCATTATTTTGATAAGATCTTTAGACCCATTAATGGAGCTGTACGCTGTAGTTCAGTACGGCACCAATATATATATTTTTTTTAAATAATTTTTTTTTGGATGTTTGGAATGAATCTAAATAAAATTAAAGAAGCAATCCTATAGATTCCGTGCCTGGGGCTAAATATGCTTTTCCGTTTAGTAAAAACTGCAGCATGCAGACTGGCGTGAGCTGAAAGTGAGTATTCACAACAATTCCACCAGGAAATTAGTTTAAACATATGAGGCACAAATTCTTGCTTTTATTACTATATAAATATTAACAATAATCCCTGAAAGCCCAGAATGTGCTGTAGTACAACAACAGATCAGCATTGCTCAGCAAATCACCATAAAGCTGAGCCCAAATGTAGTTTGCTGAGTTATGAAATAATAAATGCAAAATTTAAGAAGCAGCAATAAGGTTTGAAATATGGCAATGCTATAGACGACAACAAGGCCTACACTGTTTGTCTCATCTACCTCGTTTCACATTTGGCACGTGTCCAAGAACAGGCCACTGTTTGGGGATCCAAGGGCACCGTTGCTAGGGAACCTGACGTCACACTACTGCATCATCGCGTACGACCCCGGAGCTCGAGCGAGCGTAAAGGACGCCACGGAGACGCCGCTGCCTCGGCTTGGCGCGAGGGGGCTCAAGAGCTCTGAGCGGTGAACGTCTAGCTTGTCTGGAAATTTTAGCACGTCTGAAATCTGCCCATTTGCCCTATTTGCCTGTGAGTTTGGATGTGTACCAGGGCTTCCGGGCCGTAAGATGGGGGGGGGGGGGATATGTAACAGCTACATAGGCCCCCATATGCGTTCAAGCGGTGTGCGGTGCCCACATGACATAACAAGCAGTCGATTAAAATTTGTCGATAATTGTTTGTTTCCAACTGTGTTTCTGCAGCGAAGGCTTGTTTTGCGCCAGCTATGGCGATCGGGACCGACCAGTTCAGCCGGGTGTGAAAGCAGCAGTGGGCACAGAGGTACGGGTGACAGTAATCAGAACGTACCACTTCCCCCAACCCCCCCCCCCACCAACCCAAACCCCCATCACGACCACTACCCCTCCCCCCCGACGCCCCCCCATCCCCCCATCCCGTCATAGGGACTGGCACTTCAAGAGCTAAAAACACTGACTGCAAGGCCGCGGACCGGTTGCCACGGCGACATCCAGTTACGGAGCCAGAGGTATGCTTGAGTCATCGGCCAGAATTTTTAACGACATAATTAGCCTAATTATTTGCTCGGAAAGTAACTTTCACCCAGAGTTACTCACAGAGATTGTATGTCATCGTATTATCCATTTGTACGTATGGATATTGACTGAAACAAATCCATTTGCACAGATGGATATTTAGCGAATATAAAGTGGACACTGGATATGAAGTGAATCATGTTAGATACCTAGAAATCTAAATTTGTACTGATGGATATTTAGTGAATATAAAGTGGATATTAGATAGTGGATATGAAGTGGCTCACATTAGGCCGGATCTGGTGGGGAACTTTGACCATGCACTTGGAATAAGGCCGAGTATTTGTCACAGAAAATACTAGCTGAGGTCACGGAGCAGTCATGGCAAAGTTCTAGAAAATCACAGAAAACATAGCATACAATGTAGGATACATACATGTAGCATACAAAGGAATGAAGAAGCCTGTAAACTGTAAGACACTCTGCCTTGAATAAAAAGCCCCCCCCCCCCCCCGTCACTCATAGCACTGTAAAAATGAACAGAACAGAAGACTGTATTCACAAAGCAATTATTTTGCTGCTGTCTGTGTTTGCACAGCCCTGTTTGTTCTAAATTAGTGTGTCATTTCCTAATATTGAGATGAGCATCGGGGAAGATTGAAAAATATGACTTCTGTACTCATATCTAATGCTGCTTAATGTCTCCATTTAACTTCATCACAATATTGGAAAATGAGTATATACATCCAATTTGAGCTTGAAATTACTTGCAAATTGTAGTAAATCAACGCAGGTTAAATTAACAGTTTGCGATTTGTGATGCTCCATAGACCGTGGGGGACTCCAGAACTGTGGGAAATTTTTCTTCTGTGAGATCACAGGACACATATGAGGCATCAGAGTTAATGAAGTGACTAAAAAATATAAAAGAACACCAGCAGCCCATAAATGTACACTAATGCATGTAAAATGGTAATTGCAAAGCTGAACAAGCTTCCAATTTACTGTGAACTAATTTCTTTGGTTTTTTTTCCTAAAGTGCACACAAAACCACAATGCTGCAACTTCAAAGAACAACAGGAAACGGCTAAAAATGTGACTGTGATGACTATTCCTTAGCATCCATTTATTTATGCACTGCCACTCATAAAACAGCTTGTAAAAAAAAATCTCTTGCACGACATGGACCACTTTGAAGGGCTTTCTGATTCTAGTTCAGTCCCTCTCAAAGTGAAATCTTGGCATAGGGTCCCACCCCATTTGGTGCATTTTGGTTTACACCTTTTTGTTTTGACCACTCTAAAGCAAAATCTCCAGGGGACATGTTGACAGCATTGTATATTCTGTGTAGGTTTCTATGACTGAAGGCCAGTGTTTGGGGGTTTCATTTTCATGTCAAGAAAAACAAATCTCAAGTCACGCTTCCACAAAGTAATTTTCTCTATTGGAGTATCTGTGACCTCCTGCAGCTATTAATTTGTTCTAAATTAGCATTCCACTTTGTAAAATTAAAAATCAGCAAACCAGTTTTTGGAAGCTCTTGTGCAAACTTTGTTTTTAAAAAATATATATATATATTTTGGCAATAAAGACCATAAACATAGCCTTTGACTGGCCTTAAAGGAACTCTTAAATGTCTGGAAGCAGCTGAATGGACTTAATGTAAAGCGTGGGAGGGGGCACAGAAAGAGCTGTTCTGTCTCAAGATTTTGTGCCAACTTCTGCTCTTAACTATTTAATGTGCTCAGTCATATCTTGATCTGACATATATTCTATAAGCACCAGTTTCAGACTGCAGGTGTGTCCTAAAGTTTCCACTGTGCTCAAGTACAGAAGTGAATCAACGTTGTTCATACAACTTTCAGAAGAAAAAAAGCGAAGGTAATTAATTGGAACAAAAACCAGCTCGAAGTTGTGCATCCCTGGCATTAAACTGATGCAGCACCACTGATGTCATACCATGTCTAAAAGCAATGACTGTCTCCATCTAGTGGGGAAAACACCAACGTACCGCTCTCTCTCTCATATTCATATTCCCCACAATTTGGAGAGCTCAATCATATTTCTGCTTTGAAATTGGCAAGCTAGATCTGTTGTCATTGAAATAAGTATAAAATATATGTTATATAGAGGAAATGACCTACAGTAACATTTTAACGACAGGACAAGGACTAAAAGAATAAAATCTACAGTCTAATACAGAATTAGGCACTTTGTATTTCGCTCAGCGGTTTGGAATTAACAGCTGTGCTAAAAAAAAATAAAAAATAAAATAAAAAACACATCTGTAATAGCTTAAAAACATAAAAAATTAAATGTTTCACAGAGGTCTGTGAGTTTGTTGACTTGATGCTCACTGACGCGCGGACAATTTCCCCTGTCACTCTGCCTCGCGCTTGTTTTCACTCCGCTCCGCGGATTTTCCGCTTATTGTGCGAGGCTTGGGATACCCGAGCTTTGGGTTAAACAACTCCTTCGGAGTCATTGCGCCTCACGCGTAATTGTCACGGCTCGGTGAGTCAGGCTTGCAGTGCCATTTGGAAATTAAAGGTAATGAGAGAAGCTAATGCTCAAGCACTGCAGGTGAACCGTGGCGCGCGATGCTTCGCGTAAACAGTTCAGAACTCGTTTGAGTACATTGGCCAGTACGTTGACGTTAATTTTCCTCCACGTGGATTGAGGACATATGGGATTTGTATATTCATTTGCCATTGAAATTAACATCAAAAACTGGAAACGGGCTGAGACAACGGGGGTTATTTCTTATGGATTTTTGTCTCCGGCATGACCTTTCTTGCTGAGCTGTCGTCAATAAACGTCAAAGGATAATTCAGAAGTGAAGATTAATCCCTCAAACACCAGCTGTCTCCTCAGATTTATATGTATTAGAGAGTATCGGGAGACAGTGCTCACACCCAATGTCATGGCTATTTTTGAGCAGTGAAATCAGTGTAGAAATGATTAATGATAAAGTGACGCAAACTGGCTGTAATCAGTTTTCAATACTTTGCAACAATTACACTAATCCGCATATAAACAATATGCAATACTCCTTATGTACCATGTGGGGGCAGTCAGCATTCACTGTTTGAAACGTCATGCGTTTTTAAGATGGAGAAAAAGGAAGGGTACAGGACAGCCATACAAGTTAGGTGAGATAGTTTAGGTTTTTTTTTAACCATAAGACCATGTGTAATTGCAGTATTGCAAAGGTTAGTTTTCAATACAATTCACACTTGTAAAAAATAACATGAAAACGCAGTTAGCCTAAATGTAAATTTTCTGCAAATCATTCGCCGCACATAAAAAGTGTGACCTTGAAGTCGTTAGAAATGCCTCTGAGAGAGATGACATTTTTTTCTCTCCAAAATGACATACATTAATAGATATTGTTGCCAAATATGACTATTTAATATGTTATTATTGTTATTGTATTGTTATTATGCCAGCGATGATGATGATGATGATTATTACTAATAATAATAATACTAATTATAATTATCATTATTAAATATTTCTTGCATTTAAAAATTTTTTCACTATATAACAAATTATCGGGTCTAAGATGAAGCTTAGCTTCACCGAAAACCCCACTTAAGCTCAAGCAGCAAAACAGAAAGGGGGCACTAACTGGGATTTGTTAAATGGCCCCTCCCATAATTAGCTGCTTGTAATCCACAAGCTACCAGCCCCAGGGCCCGTTACTTCACACTGTGGACCTGCATGATCCCCGAAGATGGCCTCTGCGAAGGTTCGAATGCACGCTGACCAAGCCACAGGCCACACCTGCCCCTCTTGTCCTCCGGACCTCTTCTTCACTGTTTCTGAAAACTGTTGTTGTTGTTGTTGTTGTTGCTGTTGCTGGAGGCAGACAGTACAGTGAGCACAAGGGGTAAAACGCGATGTCCGCCAAACAAATAAAGCACATCGTCAGCTCTTCTGCAAACAAAGCCGGGATTATCCAGCTAACAAAGTGCTGGCTGAGACCCCCCTGACAATTATGGAGATTGACAGTGAACACTATCTCTCCTGCGAATTTGGGTCAATTTACACAGCATATTATTTTGGGTTTGTGCATTGTGGCTTTTTTTTTTTTTTACCAACAGAACTCAATTAACCGCAACATTTTTTGGGGTTTTTTTTTTTTTTTTTTTTTTTGTCAAGGTGACTTCTGTGCAGAGCCTGTCTGGGAGTTTTTATTTTACGGGACTAGCACTGATGCTCACGTACAGCGCAGAGCATGTCGTATTGATGTGAAGGGCGCCGAGGATGCAATTGCGTTTAATACAGATCATGAATTTCCCGCGCACAGCGCTCGGGACGAACAAGGTCGCCGGTTTCGTTGGGAGACTGAAGCATCTGTGCTGCGTCATGTCGTCCCTTTTTTTTAGACGCACAAACAGAGTACGCGCCAGCGAGTAAACAAGCGCTCTTTCTGCACAGCTCCAGATGAAAGGGGCTCGAAGTCAACAGCGTTTGTTTATTTCTTTCTTTCCCGGCGCATTTCTGAGCAGCGCGGAATGAGCTGCATTTTAATTACAAAAGACAGCCGCTGATGTGTGTTTAGACCGACTGCGATCCTGGCGAAAGGCCACTCGGCTACAGACGGATAAGCAGCAAAAACATACACACAGCCACAGGCGACACTGGCAGAAAATAACTCGTATTCCACACAGAGGAAGGGCCTAGCAGCTAAGACAAGTCTGGTTAGCAAGTCACTGCTGAATGGGCATGCTGCTAAGACATGTGACTGTAGAGTGAGAGACAGACAAGAGTTGCCCTCCTTTAAACTCCCCCCCCCCCCCCCCCCCCCCCCCCCCCCCACACACACACACACCACACCCTTTCTTTGTTTCTCTCCCCACTTTGGAATGCCCAATTCCATTCATTCCCGATTGGCTGTTGGTATTTAAGGAACCTCCGTAATAGGTGCAGAAAAAAAAGAAGAGAGCTGCCAATCACTGCCAATCAAATGGTTTATACGCTCCGTGGAAAAAAAACACAATGATCTGTTTTAAGCGGTGAGTCACTTGAAGCAAATGTTATCTCCGCCAGTTCTCGGTAGTATTTGTAGGTTTATTCCATCCGTGCCTGCGGCGAGAGCGCCCTGTGACGCAGGAACGAGCTAGGTTAGCTCAGGTTAGCTCAAATATAGCTCAGGTTCTATCCGGATATAGCCTGGCTATGTCCTAGTGGGCGAGAAAACTCACCATCTAGGCGTTCAGGTGAAAACCCAGTGACATTTGGTTGAAAAGTAAAAAAAACGTTTTCTAGCCGACTAAGACATAGCCAGGCTATATCCGAGTAAAACCGGAGCTATGATGGACCTAACCAGAGCTAAATTAGTCCGTTTATGTCAAAATGTCTCTCAACCTGGATTTCCATCCCTCTAGATGTCTAGATTCGGGCTTGTGTTCACTAAGCAGTTTCCTTTTGAGCAAGTAAAAAGCATGTTCAATGCGGTTTAAGGCCACATCAAACACTACCACTTTTTTCTATCAGATAAACTCCTTGGTTAAGTTTCCCGTATGTTTTTGGTCATTGTCTTGCTGCATGATAAACTTCCATCGGTTGAGTCTGGTGGCATTGGTGGACAAAATGTCCACTTCAGCAGTCATTCTGTTGCTGCCGTCATCGGTTGCATCATCAACAAAGACCACTGGACCCGGTTCCAGATGCAGCCACACAGGCCCAAGCCATCACTGACACAGTACTTTTTGCATATAACTCTGCATGCCAGAGGAACATTCAGATCCCTCGTTTTCACATGCAGCTATGGAAGCACAGATACAGATGAGTGCGCTTTATCTTTTCGACTTCCAGCGCGCTTAACTAGCAGCCTTGCTGACATTAAAAGCACATGCAAAATTTCTGAGAATTGTCAGTGAATCCCCGTACGGGAAACAGACAGGCAGGAGTGAGCACATTTTCTTTCTCGTGAATTCCATAGCCTTTGTTCTTCCGCGAACAGATAAGACGTGCCGGGTGGTATGACATCACAAATGTAAAGGCCACCAACAACAACAACATCAACAACAATCTGTCTTTCAGTGGGAAGGTGAATTTTCACCACCATGCACCCGAATGTGTTTCTCCACAGGTCCAAGCAGAAAACACTAAGCTCTGGGCTTTTGGGGGAAGAAGGAACTTGCACAAATGGGGAGACATTAATCACGCTGGGTTTTTTTGGATTTTAAAACGGCACACTTACATAATGCGTGCGCAAGCGCGTACTATAGGAATAGAGGGTCATAGCGTCATAATATGGGAATGGCACTGGCTGTTATTTATAATGGCGGAAGTGCAGCACAGAAGAAACATGGACCCGGCGTTTCTGTGCCCCCTGGAGCGGTTATCACACACCTTCTTCCCAGAAACCGTAAAGGGTGGGAACATCAAACACACGGGGGGGCGGGGCGGGTGATTTAGGGCTCGAGTCAACACAGCCCGGGGGCCCGCGTTTGGCTCACAGCTGGGCCCTGTCCCAGGAACGCGTCCCAACACCCCCAATCCACCCCCCGCCAACCGCCTCGCCCCACCCCTATTGTCTCATCTCCGCTCGCTTAATACTGAAGCGGACACCCCCACTGTTGCAAACAGAGGCGCGGCTACATTGACTCACGGGATATCTGGCAACAAGCAGACCTCAAACAGTGAAAAAAAAAATAATGCTACTGGTTGCTGAGCTATTCAAATTGATGCTGGCTGATGAAACCGAGGGTAAGAATTTGAGCTCGGATACGGTATAATTACCCCCCCCCCCCCCCACCACCCCCCTGCCGTGTAGACGCACTGTAACAATGCTAGTGGGCAATGGTATTTAAGTATATACCAAACAGGGATCTTTGACCCACCCTATAATCACACGGTAAAGTAGCAGTGTTTAAGGGAGGACCTGCCATGCCATTTGTAATTAAACGGGGCCTTGTTTGTCTGTGGTATGAGGTGGGGGGGGGGGGTTAAGACTTCTCAGTTTGGGTTTTCGTCTGGGACGGCCAAAAGTCTGATTCACATGACAAAAGCAGGACGGAGAGCTGAGGTCCAGCCTACTCACAGAGACCCCCCACCCCACCCCACCCCACCCTACTCATGTTCCTCTGGAGAAACGTTACAAAAATCTGTAAATTAGCCAGATTCCACTCTGAGGACATCTTCGCCTCTCGACATTCAGGCGAGAGCTCAGTAACAGCTGGCACACTCATGTGAGAGCGCCCGCACTCCCCCGAAGCGGCTCAGACCTGAAATTAATTAGCCCCGGCAACCGATAATGGGGCTCACAGAATGTGGCTTTCACTCCATTTGCATTAAGCGGGGAGCCAGATGCACACATGAAAGTGAGACTCGACTCGCGTCGTCGAATGGAACCCGGCGGGGGGGTGGGGGGTCGGGGGGGGTCTCTTTTGGGTTTTTTTACGAACCCGGAGCGGTCCTCTATCAGAGGAGTCATCGGAACACCCCTCCCAGGGACAGAACGCGCGACGTCCCAGAGTCTCGCAGCAGCAGAACCGACCGCGTGGCCTGAATCCAAACCGGCTGGAACTGGCCAGCACCCACCGGCTGACTCACAGCACCAGCATCTGGGGGAAGAAGAGAGAGCTCTGTGGGCTACCCGAGAACTTCCACTCTCATGATTATATGCCATTTTAAGGGTATAAATAGAGGGTCCCTTCAGAACTTAGACGCATAGCTCATCTCCGGGATTCCCCTTGATCCCAGAGTTTTTTCAGTTTTGTTTTAACTACTTATTTTTTTGTTTTATTTTTGTTGGAGCACTAATACTTCATCATAATGCCCATGACTAGACAATAGCCTGTCCTGTCACTTATGTAAGCCATGAAATCAAAGAAGCACTCCTCCTAATTTAAAAAAAGCAACTTCTTTTTCTGCAGTTTTTCTCGCAACTTCCTGCTTTCCAGTTCTCGGAATCAAGTGTCTCTAAAACACTGAGCTACACAGCCAATCCCATGCAGCCGGTGCAGCCACTGCCCCCGGAACCGCGAGGATCGTTAACCAGTGGATTTTTTGTTCCACTGAAACAGGAGAAGCAACAGAAAGAGGAAGCGTGCATCTCATCTATTGTCCTCCCCTTGTCAAGGAACCCTGTTTTCTTTGAATAGGTTTGGGCCGGTTATTCGGGAAGAGTGTGCGTTTCCTCGTTCCCTGATTCCACTGTGCTCTTTCAGAACCCGTCTATTCAAAAGAGAGGGCAGATGAGTCGGGTCGTGATATACCTGACACCCAACCGGTTTCAAGAGCAGCGGGAACAATGGGGAAACTGACCCCTCTGAGCCAATACCACATTTTTCAGCCCTTCTCTGTTCCCGACGTCTGCGTAGTTCATTCTGATATTCTATCGTGAGATACAAAGAGACCAAAGAGCTTGTCACAGCAAAAGCACACTACAGACTCATCAGTTATGTAATAATGTTCCCCAGCAAAAAGCACAGAATGACAATGTTACATCACGGTTGTTCTGTGCTGAGCATTAGCCTGCTCTTGCTCTTGTGGCATCTGCTTATGGGAAATGCAGTGCTGTAATCAGTTCAATTAAAGCACCTGCTGAATGACTACATTTTAAACTGTAACATGAACAGGAAGGGCAGCCTGAAGCACAGAAATGCATGTGCTATTTAATACTTCTGCATATGCTGCAGGCATAGCCTCTTCAGAGACAGTCTGGTACCTAGGCACCTGTGAAAGGCCGTGTGCTTTCAGAACAGAGGTTGCGTTCAGGGGAGCCTTTTCTCAACGCTGTTCACAAGCGAACGCGAAGCGCCGCTCACATCCTGTTTTTGGGCGACACTCACTGTGTCAATATTTGCCGAGCACAGAGGCAGTGGTTAAGGCCATCACTTTTTGCTATGCGTATTCCAGAGTATTCATGGAAATGCAAATCTCCGTTTGCTCACCGTTCTGACAGATAATGGAAACAGCGGCCTAACTGAGAAATCACTTTGAATAGTCCCGTAAAAAACTACAAGGCCGTTAAGCTAATCGTTTACAAATTCAGTGCTGCGGGCAAATTCTGGGTAGACCCAAATTACTGTTGTGTAGGCTTCACTGCTTACAACTCGTTCGGTTGTCTGACACGTTGGATGTGCAAGTCACAATTTGATGCAACTTTCGCAAGCATGTCAGACCAAAATACAATAAGCATCATTGCCAAGCTTAGCTGTCAACATGCCTGTACAATCTCAAATATGGTACTAATCTGAGTAGACAAGTTTTATACAGTATGGGGCAAGTTTTTATAAATATACGGGAAATGGATTAAGCAGCTTGGTACACAACCAGTACTTGAGTAAGCGTTATGTTCAACTGTTATCTGTTCAACAGTCAGAATTTCATCATCCGATTTCTAAATGAATGCAACTTCACGCCTACCAGACGGTCCTAATTAAGTAGGCAAGTTTTGTTCTTGTTTCAGCCCTCTTGTTTCAGAGGGCACGCTAGAGGGATTATCCTTTCTACAGTCCTGATGTTAGATTCGGTAACAAATAGGATGATGAAATTCTCACTGTCGAACAGATAACAACTGCACATAACACGTCTCAGCATTGGTTGTGTACTACGCCACTAGATCCATGCCCCAGGATATGTGAAGAAATCCTGATATTAGGCAATAACGTACAGAGACATTTGCTGCATACAATTCAGTCCTATTTCTTTGAATTAAGAATCTATTTGAGCCAGACTACCCAATCGGGGATAGTTTCCTACAAATGCTCGCTATAACTTTTCATACAATGATTATTTGCTGCCTTTGCATGGAAAAGTTTACTGCAAAGAGTCATTTTATTTGAGTGGCACAAACCATTTGTTTTGTAATCTTTTGTGAGATGTATACTACAATAAAAAATATTACAAGTACAGCTGTACAAATAACTTTCTGAACTTCTGGTTTTTGGAAGAACAATATTACATGACGTAAAGTATGGATATGCTTTGCCCATCTGTGGGTATAGTGCATAGCTATAAAGAAAAGAAAGCACTTCCAAACTGGCTGTCTGAAAATGCTTGTTAATCTAAACAGCAACTATGAATGAAATAATGAATTTCATATGAATACACAATATTAAGAATATCAATTCAGAGTTCACACATTCAAAATTATGTAAATTATGTAAACAACCAACTACATCAGAAAATGTACAGGCAGAATTGTATCCTTTTTACTATCCAAAAACTAAAGGAGGCAAATTAGATGGTATTGTAACAACAAACAAAATAAACGAAGGCAGACAAAAACAGAAGATGTTAAGTCTCATATTTGAAGTAACAGTTTTTAAATTCAACTTAAACTGTTTAATTACACTGTAAACTCACTCCAGTCAGATTCAGGAAGCATTTTGTCCTCACACACTTTTACTACTCAGTACATCTGCTGCTCTTAAGTCTGGGGACATCAGATTGATTGGTTGAGGAATTTAAGTGTTGTCAAACCCATTTTTAACTTATGATGGCGGGCCCCCTGGATACTTCTGAGCCTGAGTGGGGGTTCCTGGATTAGAAAACTCCCTGCTCTAGATATTTATTTTTTTTCCCAACATTTGAGATGGACATGCTATGAACTTCATACACGTGGTATGAAATGCCACGCAATCTGAAACCAAAACTAGCAGTGGCACTAAAATAACCTGAAACCGAAGATTCATTAACATAATTTCAGAAGCACAAAAATCTAGGAAGCATCTGAAAAAACTTTGAGATGCATAACACATGCAAAGTGCATGAATTACTTAAGTAAAAAGTAAATTAAATTAATTTAATTTATACACCTAACAAACAAACAAACAAGCACACACACTTGGAAAGATAAATAAAATATGACATTGGACAGGTTCATGAAACTCATCAATCTATAGTGCCATAATAAAAGTATTTAACCCTTTCCTGGTTTCATCTACTACTTTTTCATATGGGTGTTTAATAACTTTTTCATTAAATAAATGAAATATTTTTTTAAATGTGTTTTCTTTACTCATGTTCCATTTGTCCAACAAATATCGCGTTTTGTCTAAAGATCTGAAACTATTAATTGTGACAAATATGCCATAATAGAGGAAATCAGGAAAGATGCAGATATACTTTCATGCTACTGTACGTCCAGCGCCACTTAAAAGCAGATTTTCCTCTTTGCATTGGGAATATGTTCTCAGATATAGGACGACTTTCAGAAAAGCATCTAATCTACAATCCAATCGTTTGACTTTAACGGCAGTTCAAACATCTGTTGAAGGTGACGCAATACTGAAATTAGTCAACCCACCCATATGTGCGTAACGTTAGCCTACATTATTGAACTCCAACATGGCTAGCAGGAAATAAAAAGGAACTTGCTGTACAAGTTCAAAGAAAAATTCAAAACATTAAGTAAAGTAGTCAGACCAGTTATTTGTGACAGTGGAAGCATGGAAGTGGAAGAGAGAAATACAATTCTTGCTGAGTTATATAGTCGTTATACGGCCACGAATGATGAAGCAACTACGTGAAACTTTTTTTTGCAAATACACATCGCCGGGAAATTACCGTCCTCTTCCCCTGAAGAAACAAGCCTCAGCACAACGTCAAGGGTAAACACTACACTGATGGCACTTTTCATGTAAATTGCATCAGCCTTGTAACCAATTAGCGATCAGATACCATTCGCGTCAGAGCGCACACTGACCTATCATATCTCACCACGACAGTAGAAATAGAATGCAAGAGGAACTACTGAAGAATATTCAGAAAATCTGGGATTGGGAACACAGGAAGAAATCGTATACGATTTCTTCATAAATAAATTATTTACACCATTCAAGAGGGTCGTGTTTAGACCCAAAACACAATAAAAGTATGGTCGTTGTCACAACAGGGACCGGAGGTACCCATAAAGTCCTCCTTATCTCCGGGAAGCAGAGTGCCTCGTCTGGCGGAACTCAAGGGGGATTCAGCCGGTCAATTTCGGTCATGTTGCCTTCTTCCTCGAACCAAGCGTCGTCGGATTCTGATTCCAATGGATCTGGACCACCACAACGCAAAAGGCAGAGACTCACACATTTGAGTCCAGAGGAGAAGGCACTCAGAAGGTTGGTTCACGATTGTTTCTTTTGGCTGGTCAGCTAATGCGGCGCTATTGAACGTTGACCAGTTATCGACCTAGGTATTACGAACGAACGTTAGCTAGACTGTCCAATGTCGGAGCTTAGTCTTATTAAAATGTTCGTCGGTCTCCACTGGTTGCAAGATGGCTTGCTATAAATGTTTCTAATATAAATTGACTGCGAAATTAGAGTGGTTGTCACTTGTAACTTTACCAATACTCGCATAGTGTATAGAAGGATGGTTAGCAGTATTGCAATCCAACAGACGTGCCATTTAATGTATTGTTAGGTTAGACAATGATAGATCTTGTGTAGTTGGGCGTTTGCCAGCCGGTTATCGTAATGTAGCACCACCCATTTTTTGCATAGCCGGAGATTTGGGTATCCTGTTCTGCCTGCGTGGCAAGATGGCCGGAGATTGCGCAAGCGTAGAACGCTGTCAATGCCTGACATTGATCTGAAGCCAAATGCCTGTCACGAGCACTTCCTTGAGTCATAACGCACCGTATTAAATGCATTCCAAAATTAATGTTGACGTTAATAATTATTATTATTATTTTTTTTTAGGAAACTAAAAAACAGAGTTGCCGCCCAGACAGCCAGAGATAGAAAAAAGGCAAAAATGGGAGAGCTGGAACAACAGGTCTTGGAGTTGGAATTGGAGGTAATTTCTATTTCCTCTAATTAAAATGATTATTTTTTTAAAAATATCACAGAAATAATCTCCTATAATACTCCTTTCAGGTAACAACTGTGTGACTGACACACATTTCTTTCTTCCACCAGAACGAGAAACTCTACATTGAAAACAGACTGTTACGGGAAAAGACAGATGGTCTTCTGACGGAAAACGAGGAACTGCGTCAGAGGCTGGGGTTGAACGCCCTGGAGCCCAAAGAGGAAACGGTAATTAGATTCCGCTATTATTATTCATTAGGATTCAGGCGGTGCGCCTGCAGGGCTGCCGTGCACTTTGTGTTGCGGGCACCACGGAAGCCGTTCTGAACCCTTTCCTCTTCCTCCTCCTCCTCCTCCTCCTCTTCCCGCAGGTTCAGGTGCTGGAGTCCAGCGTGGATGGCGTCGGTTTGACGGTCGGGTCTTCTGAGTCCGCAGCACTCAGGCTACGTGTGCCTCCGCAGCAGGTGCAGGCCCAGCAGTCGCCAAATCCGAAGACTTCCACGTGGATGCTGGCAGCCCTGACTCTACAGACTCTGAGGTGAGGCCCAGCGTCCGCGTCCGTACAGCCTGTCTGTCTGTCTGTCTGTGGGCGTTGACGGGTTTGCACGTCGCCATTTGGCAAACAGTCTCGCCTAGCACGAATGTACACTGCAAATCATATTCCTGTACTGCCGGATAGTTCCTGATGAAATTCAGGTTTACACAAAAGGCGTGACCACAGATCTCCAGCTGGGGAATCAAACCCACATCCTGCAAGTGACAATTCCAGTTCCGTAACAGTTATACTACATTGTCACTCAGTAGGTTGCGTTCAGCCCAGTAATGCTGGTTTCTTACTCTCTCTGTCTTCCCCCCCCACAGTCTGATCTCTTGCTTGGCATTCTGGACATCCTTGACCCAGAGCTGTTCCTCCGAGTTGGTGATCAGGAGCCCCAGGACCTGCCGGAGCTGGTGGAGGCCGGGGAGGATTCAGTACCTGCCTCCCCATCTGCGCCTGTGGGGCCCGCACCAGTTAAGCTGGAAGCCCTTAATGAACTGATCCACTTCGACCACATCTACACCAAGCCCGTGGAGGTGGTGTGCGTGGAGCAGTGTGAAGATTGCATCCCTGAAGTGAAGATGGAGGAGGAGGAGGTGGTGGCAGAGTCTGTGGTGGTGGTGGTGGAGGAGGAGGAGACGGTCCCCATCAAGGATGAGCCCGAAGAGGTGGAGGGGATCCAGGAAATGAGGGCGGACGACTTCCTGTCTTCAGCCTCCTCCCCTCCCCTGCCCTGCCCCGACAAGGCCTCCCCCTGTTTGATAGACAGTTACAGCGACTCCGGATACGAGCGATCCCCGTCCCCCTTCAGCAACATGTCCTCCCCCCTGTGCCCAGACGGCGCTTGGGACGAGGACTTCGCCAACGAACTCTTCCCCCAGCTGATCAGCGTCTGAAGCCCAAATAAATGCACCCCCCGACCCCCCCCTTAGCCCTATCCAGGCCAATCTCCTTAAATGTGTATAGCCTCTGTATTTACTTCATTGTTGTAAAAGCAGTAGTTTCCTGGGTTTAGACCAATGTCATGCTCCTTGCAGAGTGTGTAGTCTCTATTCCAGCAGGTCTCTTGTAGGGGCTGCAGTATTGCATTCTTAACATCATAATTGGGTTTCTCTTCTGTTAAGATTGTCTTAAATCTTTTGCTTAAGAATTGGGAGGTGGTCAGACCAGAAAGTTGACTAGCTGAAAATAACCAGTATTTCTGTAAATTGTGGGTAGGAGGAGGGGGGAGAGGGATAAATTTGTTTAAAAAAAGAAAAGGAAAAAAAACTGCATAACTATTTATTTGTGCATTTTCGCTCCATTGAGTCTGTTGTATTCTGTCCTTTTTTAGCATGTATAAATGCTTAATTTACTATGTAAATTCACAATTAAGGGATGCTTTCTTTATGAAATAATTTCTGCATTAAAACCACGCATTGCATCACATCGCGTCTTCCTGTGGGTTTTCCATTGTGCTGATGTCACTGCCCGCTGTCCAGACATTACCATGACCAATGCTGCCCACTGCTTTGGCACCTTGACCACAGGGTCTGAGTCAACAGGCCTAAATGGAGCACTTGAGTGCCAAAAACTGTTGAGATCCCTCCCAGTGTATCCTGACTAAATGGAAATATTTAATGAGTACTTAGTGCAGAATGACTCATTGCTAGCTGCATTCATGTTCAGCCATTTTATCAGGTACAGTGAACCTTATCTAATTTCAGCTCCATATAACTTGCACTGGTAGAGATATGTACAAGGCATTCTAGCCCCTGATTAAAATAAAGACCTTTCAAGGGCACAATTTGGATGAAGGCGCAGAAATACCTAGCCTGATAATAAAATAATAATAGTAATACTAATAAAAAAAACCTGATACTGGTTTTGATGGTACAGGTACAGACTAAGCTAAGGAACACCGTTTGGAGCTGGGCTTGGTTTATACCAGGGACACTCAACCCTGTTCCTGGAGAGCGACCGTCCTGTAGGTTTTCATTTCAACTCCAATTTGGCACACCCAATTTGACTAAACAGCAGCTCGACAAGATCTCTTGCTGTTGAGTGAGGTGTGCTTTGTTGGGGTTGGAGTGAAAACCTACTGGATGGTAGATCTCCAATAACAGGGTTTGGCAGCCCTAGTTCATAAAGTGTTACATAAACCCATGCCAAGTTCCTGTGTGTGAAAGCTGGTGGCTATGGCAGTGGCCTTCTAATGTGACTGTTGAAAAGGCATTTAAGAAACGCTACACCTACCATGGAAGAATAAAGTCTCACCTTTTTTGGGGGTTATGGTTTCCTCCAACCTGTGGGTTTTAGGTTGGACACCCATACAATACCGTGTGGTGCGGTCTACAGTCATTGGCCAACGCAGTGTTGAGGAAAAGAAATAATTCAATTTCACCTCGTGTGGGTGGGAGTTTCGTTTCTATCAAATGAATTTGATCATCATTTATTTGTAACCTTGTCAACCAAGCAGGTGATATAATGAGGTTACATCGCTGTCCAAAATAAAAAGGCATAACCAAAGCGAACCAATGAAAAATATATTCCACTATTACAAATACAATCAGCAGCTGCCAAATGGGAAGAGAACATGCTTTGGATAACCAGTGGGTAATGCGATACAGTGAAGTGTACCATTATCCCTGAGCCCCTGCCACATGCTTTGTGTACTTTTACCAAATATTCCAGAGATAAGATAGCGGAGGCTCTAGAGGTGAATCATTACACATCACTGATGAATCTATTAGACTGCAGGGTCCTTTGTACTGTACTCAAGCCGGGACGGACCGCCTCCGAACCCTGGTTTAAAGTCTCTCACAAACGACGGCTTTGTGGGTCACGTGCATGCTGTACGTCCCGCACGGGAACGAGCGCCACCGTGACAATGGGCACACTGTTGAAATTACATAACCAATCCGCTCGTATGGAGGGAGGACGTGAGCAAACTTCGGGATCTGGTTCAGGAGTAAACCCGGCCCTGTCGTCTGGTCAGCTCAGAGTTCTGACATAACGGGCAGAAAGCGTTGCACACTCCATCGCCCGGAGACACGTTATCCAATCGCGCCGCATCTAATTTCCCGTGCCACACTCAGAAACTGGGCCTAGTTTCTGACAGGCCTGAGCAACAGAACCAGGTTGCTGTTCCCCAGCTGTAAGTGTACCACTAATCCTCAAACGAAGCAGAGCTCACACGTCATTTTTATTTTTATGTATTTATTTTATTTTATTTTATTTTTGGGGGGGGGGGGGGGAGGTTCCAGGTCTGGTCATTTCTACCTTTATTTTACTCTAAAGTGTATTTGTGGTAGAGTTTCTGTAAAAAGGGCTATACAAGCAAAACTAACTGGGTTACTCTGTACTTTCTCCACTTGGTGGTTACGTATGGGGAAATTCAGTTGCAGCGGCCTAGATAAGCTTAGCACAAAGCTTTGCAGAATTATTTTCTTCTTTTTTTTCTTTTTACTTTACTTTTTACTGTTTTCCCTTGTATGAAAAAAACCCTGACACTGTCAGCTGCTCTCAACCACAGACAAAACCACCACAGATCTAACACTCATATCTGCTGGAAGCAAACTCTAGATCACCTCGCTCACAATAGACTGCATTAGAAATACAAAGAGGATATTCTCATTCCAAACAGGGCAGAGTCATTTACTTTTGTGGGGGTATTTTAGGTAATGTCCGACTGCCTTCAGTAAATGGGTTCAGTCTTAAATTAGACTGCGATGAAGTGAGAGATGGTATCGTTATCCCACTCAACCCCCCCCCCCCCCCGCCCCCCACCGTGCCCCCCAGGCAGAATCAGAGTAAATCCTACAGAACTGATTGTGTGTCCGCACTCAGTAATTCTATACGAGAGTAACGCTGGCAGTGATGTGGTTAATGACAGACTCTGTTCTGAGGACAGGACGGGAGATTCTCTTCTCTTTGTGACACCTGCCACCTGACCCCCGCCCCGCAAGTCTTCGACCTCAGCTGTGGTTTCGAGCGCCTATCTCGCTCCATCTCCTTCCTGTTTCTTGTGAAAATGACCTCACGGACACACCGCCCCCCCCCAATCCCCCTTTCTCGAGAAAGTGGAGCGCTTTGAAAAATGCACCAGTTTTACTTCCTCTCTGCTTTACAGAGAGAATGAAGGAAAAGGCAAAAGGCGGGGGAGAACGAAAAAACCAACAACAACAAAAAAAAAAAAAGCGAATACGAAATCAGAGGCCGTCATGGAAATTTCCGCTTTCGTCCCCGCTCGGCCACAGCCGGTGGGCCTGAAAGTGTGAGGCTGCGTGACGCGATGCGTCGGTTCCCAGGCGCGCGTGGAATTTCCTGGGATTAGCGAGCCCAGAAGGTAAGACGGCCCCGGAGGGAAGGAGCGCGAGATCCAACTCCGCACCTCGACGTTTAAAAAAATGGGGAGCGCACGAGGCCAAGCGAAAATCCGAATCCCCTCGCTCCCCCCTGACCTTTCAGGAGCAGCTGATTGGGAGACCAGTCTTCCACGGGCCTATGTTCCGCTGGCTAATCCTAATCACCCATGGCAACTGGGATACCTTGGAGACGATTTGAAGACCACCCCCACTCCCCCTCCCCCTCTCCCTCTCTCTCCCCTACCTCAGGCTGCTTAACCCTTTGAAGAGTAATTTTTTTTTAGGAATATTGTTTCAAAATTCTAAGTCAGTGTTCTAGAACTCTGTTGCTTTCAATTACCAGTAGTGGTTGTTACATCAGCATTGGAATGTTCAGCTAAGAACATTCTAATCACATATTTGTGATCTCACACAAAGGGTTAAAAATAAGCAAAACAACCACTACCTTATTCCCTTTCAAATAAAATTAGAATATTTCGATTTCCTGTTTACAATGGTGCAGAGAACAAGGCCTTTCACAATCTCAGGATGTTGCATTATCGATGTACCCTGTTTCTTGCTAGCCTAATGTTTTCCCTCCCCCCTCCCACTGTCCCCACCCACGCTTCATCAGTGAGGCAGGTCAGTGCAAAGTGCAGGCTCTGGCTAGGCCAGCTAGCCACATCGAGATGAACTTTAAACACAGGGGCAATTACCGGTAAGGCCTCCGCAATCACCTCCTCCTAGCTACCATAGCGCTGATTTGGACAGAAAGCTAATCAACGGCGAACAAATAAACAGGCTGATAACTGATCTATAAACAGGAATGGTGGGCTGAGACATTAATCAGGGGCGGCCACTCAGCTAAAATGGCGCACTGTTAGGCCAGCGCGGGGAAATGCTATTCCTTTTTAACGTCTAGCAGGGCTGACTCACACCACTCTCTTGACTGACGCAATCCAAACCCCCCCACCCCCCCCCCACCTCCACCACCACCCTCCCAGCCCCCCACCTCCCCATGGCCCTCGCCCTCGTCTAAACACATCACTTTCCAGACCCTCGTCAGTAAAAAAAAAACAAAACAAAAAAAAAACAAGGTGACACAAGGGCCTATTAACTCCAGTTACCCCTGGCAACAGAGAGCGAGAGAGAACCCGGCCGTCGCGATTGGCACGGCCAGTTAACGCCGTCCGTCAGGCGGGCGCGCAAGAAAGAGAAAGGACACCGGAATTAGATCATAACGCAATCGCCGTCTGGGGGGGGGGGGGGGGGGGGGGGGGGGGGCGTCCGCTCTGGTGATTCACACTCCAAAGAGCGGAGCCGTTTCTGAGGCTTTGTTACCCGACCGGCTGATTACCGTGCGTCAGATTAACTTGCAGCGCCGCAATCTGTGAGAAACGCTGTTGATGCAACACTTTCGACCCCTTTTTTTTTTCCCGAACGGGAGAAAACGGAGAGTAATCAGCGAAGCGCCGAACGCGCCCGAAGGAGGACCGATCTGGAGAATATGGAAGATAATCGCTGCCGCGCTGCTACTGCTCCTCCAATCAAATGCACCGTGATCAAACGCTCCGTCGTCCCCGGAGTTTCGATTTGCCGTTTCCTGCGACTCCCGGTCTAACAGGGGAAAGGAATGAAGGGATGGGCGATTACAAAATCTGTTCCGTCATTACTACGTCTCGCATCCTAAAAGGAGCCTCAACTTGTCTGGTGCGATCCTGCTCGTCTGGATGGAATTCAATAATGCAGGCTAGAACAGCCACTGAGACCCCAGAGTGGAGACTGTGTATCAATCAGTGGTTTCCCCGAAACATCACTCAAAAACAAATCAGGTTTAGGGTGCCAATACAATATATTTACAAGCTCCTGTGATCCTGCCAGATTCTTGATAATGTTGCATCAGTTCATGTCAAGTAGCATCAAGTCCACCAAGTATTTCAAAATCTAAAAATGAAATCACCCAAAAACTACACTGGGTGGAAAAACGTGGCCAAAATATTAATATTAAGGGGACAAAGATTAAGCGTACTGTCAAGAATTATTCATCGAAAAACAAGTCGGTACAACCTCGGCTTCCTGTTGCATTTACGAATGAGTGTGACCTCACAAACAGATTACCAGGCACTTTCAACGACGTTGCCATGGTTACACTTCCTGCGCATGTGGCAGGACTCAAAGTGTGGAATGATTAAAAAGCAGCAAACACACACACACACACACACACACACACACACACACACCTTCCTGACAGAAAGCATTTCTTACATTTCAAACCGAATGAAGAATTTTGCTGTTTGTCACACCCACAGAAATGTCTTAAAAGCGCACACCCTGCAGACTTTCATTGTGAGACTGAATCCGTCCTCGAAACACCCATCAAAACAGTGCCACCCGGACACGTAATCCGGTTTTGTTTGGGAGTGTGTCGGAAAAACAAACCAATGCAGCCATTTGGCATTCTGTGGGCACTTTCTGTCCCCAAGTTTTAGTTCTCTTTTTACACAACCACCCCTCCCGCCTTGAGTTTTTTTTTTTTTCCAGCCAGTGGCTCTTCCCTCTGGGGAGCTATCACCATCTGCAGCCCTTAAGTATATAATCTAAAGTCCAGTCTCCCCCTTCAATCCCCTGTAATTTCCTTGCCTCCTGGCCTGGGGGTGGGGGTGGTTATGACGGTAACCCACCACTATCGCAGGAGACGAGGGAGAGAGGTATGTGTAGAACGGGGGCCGATCGGGCGTGCAGTGATCCTTACAGCCAGAAGCGCCCACGGGAACAGCGCCCGAGAATTCCTGCCCAAACATGCAGGGGTAGGGGGGAGAACAGAGAGACCCCAAAGAATGTAATCATGTGTCAAATACAAGCGGGGGAGGGGTGGGAGGGAACCCACTGCTGCCTCCCAGACGTGCGTCCATTTAAACCGTTTCACAAGAGCCACAGATGCCCTATCTTTACGAGCGCCAACCAGGAAGATAAAACGACATCCGTCTGCGAATAGTTACGATACAGTAAATGCTATGTAGGGATACTGCCATATTCTGTGACGTTTGACATTTTTCAGAAGATGGCTAATCGTACACGAAACCAAACTTTAATACAAAGTTTAATAAAGCACCTTTTTTTAAGCAGCAAAAACAAGGGTCATCCCTTTAAATGCTTACTTTCAATAAAGGACAAGCATGTTTATGCATTATGGGGTTAAATCAGTGGGGTCACAAGAGCGATTGCTGCAAGCATGCTTGCAATGTGACTAGCCCTGCCCTGTTGCAGGAAGTTCGAGTGCTTTATGTTGCAATTGCTTGTTTTATTTTCTGTGTGATATCTTCCTTCCCATTTCCGTCCCTGGAGAGAGGAGATCGGGCCAGCTCTTCCTGAAAACCCACGGAAAACAATGTTGTTTTGACAACCCATAAGACTGCCTCTCATCTCATCCCCCCCCCCCCCCGGCACTTCAACAGCTCCACAAAAACAGGAGCAGATTGCCCACGACTGACAAGATTGTTCCATTTTCTGCGATCGCATTCAGTGTCACACACTCAACATGTTTGTTTGTGAACAGAAATTGCTTCATCAGTAAACAGCGTATCCAGTACGCATTTTCGAGGCACAAGCAAACTGAAAGCAAAAACTCCTACATGTTCTATCTTCAGACATTCACAAAACTGTGGCCATGAACGTGGCTTATATGAAGGATGTCAGTGTACATTAACCTGCATAATTTCTTTTCTTCTTTTTTTTTTTTTTTGGAAGAGTTTCCTTTGCCTGCTGGGAAGATGGAGGATGAAAGCGATCACAGAGGACTCTGACAGGCTCATTCATCACATGCCCTGTAATTACAGCCGTGTGACCAACACGGGCCATAAAACTTACATTCATAAAACTAAACACTAGCGAGGGAACGGAGTCGCAGATCAATCCAAACCCCTCTCCTTCCCCCTTGGAGGCATTCCAAAATATAAACACTGCAGTAAGGACAGATCAGCCGACTCACCTCCACATCAGTAAACCCGTCCCTAAAATCACGTTAAAGTGGACGTTATGTTCACGTTCTATTAGCCTGAGATTCAGTCTTGCAGAAATATTGCAACAAATGCAAATAAAGGACAAACCAAGCAGTAAAATGAATCCCTCAGAAATCTGGGCCTAATACCATTTGCACCCAATGTATGCTCAAAGTCTCAAAATCATAGTATCGAAACCTTTTCACAGTTAATGCTCGGACCTGGCAGTTCCCTTTTTCCCCAAATCTGCTTTTGTGTGTGTGTGTGTGCGTGCGTGCGTGCGTGCGTGCGTGTGTGTGTGTTTTGTGTGTGTGTGTGTGTGTGTGTGTGCGCGTGCGTGTGGATGTGTCTGTGTGCGTGTGTGCGGGTGTGTTTTGTGTGTGTGGATGTGTGTGTGTGTTGTGTGTGTTTTGTGTGTGTGGATGTGTGTGTGTGTGTGAGTGTGTTTTGTGTGTGGATGTGTGTGTGTGTGTGTGTGTGTGTTTTGTGTGTGTGTGTGTGTGGATGTGTCTGTGTGCGTGTGTGTGTGTGAGTGTGTTTTGTGTGTGTGTGTGTGTGTGTGTGTGCGTGTGGATGTGTCTGTGTGTGCGTGTGTGTGTGTTGTGTGTGTTTTGTGTGTGTGTGTGTGTGTGCGTGTGGATGTGTCTGTGTGTGTGTGTGTGTGTGTGTGTGTGTGTGCGTGTGTGTGTGTGTGTGTGTGTGTGTGTGTGTGTGTGCGTGCGTGTGTGCGCGCGTGTGTGTGGGTGTGTTTGTACAAAGGTTAAGCTGTGGTGAACTCCACGCTAACACAGCTAGCGGGCAGCCCGTTTTGAAAGCGTAACCGCTAAGTGCTCTTCTGAATGCACTTTCTTGGAAACCTCTTAGCGCGCTAGCGGCGCACGGCACCGTATCAATGTGCGCGAGCGAGCGGTGTTTGCCTTTCCCTTAACGGGCCAATGGAGGGTGAGCGCAGCGGGCCCCGGGGTCTGATAACAGGGGGGGAAAAAAAGCAGATTGCTCGTGCGAGATCAGCAGCCTGAGCCAGGCCGTGCCGCGGAGCCGCCTGTCACTTCAGGGACACACACACACACACGGGCCGGGAACGCTGCGGGAGAGGAGCGCGGGGCGAACGGGAAAAATACGGGTTTTTAGTGCCGTAATAAAAGCCCGGCAGCGTCTTTGGAGGGAAACCGAGACTCTCGCTCGCGCCAAGCTCCTCCACTCATTTACGTTTTATTTGGGCTGATCCAGTTCCGTTGGCCAAGTACGATGCGTTTTTTTACACAATCGTTTTGGCTGCTGCTGAATAACAAGCTCACCAATCGATATATTTATAAACATAACAATGAATGAAAAACACAAGGTTAATGTTTATTTACTCCCTGATGATGTGACCACGTACACAACCATAATCTCAACAGACAATGGAATTAATGATGATTAACACCTTTGTTTCTTGTTTAAATTTGGCACCCGACACAGGGCTGACCCGTCCAATTTCCACCCTAATTTGGAATGTACAATGGTCCGCAACCGTAGGCGAGTTCATGTGTAAACCCCATTGCCAATTTGGGAGAGCATAGACAACTGCGGTTCTACTCTGAAACACGTTGCTTCTTTTCACACTGCAGACCACAGCCACGCTCACACAGTAAGGAGTAGGAGGAAGACCTTTCATATGCGGTTTTAACATTCAGTCCACTGCTCCCCACTCACCAGAAGGGGGTGGGGGCGCTAGATAGTGATGAAACCCAGACCCCTAACCGATTGAACCCACCCATACCCTTATGCTCCTTATACCGGCCACAGCTGGCACCGGGCCCAACACCATTTCATAAACTAATTTTCCATCGATCCTCCACAGCGATTTTTGATTTTTTCCACGCGCGGAAAAGGGAAACAGATGCAAACTGTGCCAAGCACACAACTTGCATAAGTTTGCAGGAATGGAGCGGCCACTTTCCCGATAATTGAAGAGTAAATATTGAATTTTCCGCGGGAGGCCGCGCTTACTGATATCACGGAAGGATCAAGGGCGCGCGGAGCTCCACTCTGTCGCCAGTTCAGAGGGAGCCTTCGTCCCTCTAAGTCCCAGCATGGCCCGGTTGTCTCCCAGACCGCTCCAGCACTCAAAGCGAACCCTCAAGATCCATTCAAGTGACTTTACACAAACAACAGATTCTGTCCTCGGCCGCTTAAAACAAACCCTCAGCCAAGACCCGTCAAACAAACCTGAACAAAATCAACAAATTTCTCTGCTCAGTGCTTTTTTCAAAAATAAAAAAAGCCCTCAAGACCCATTATGTAAACTTAACACAGTCAAAACAATTCCACTACGGCAACCCTTAACATTTAACTCGACCAAACACAGAATTTTTTCCCGTGGATTTCTTCTTGGTCTACCAGTTAACGAGTTAAAACTAACCCTAACCCGTCGTGAGAACTTGGCACAAGCAGCAGGCAACATAAAGCACACAAGCAACTTTGTGGTCAGACCACAACTGTGTGAAGTGCAAGCAGCTCAAATCGGGCCAAATCAACATGTCGGCTGCAAGACATCCAGAGGAGACACGGTATCGTCTCACGGGAACGTGAAAGAAAAGAAAACATAGCTCAGCGTTTTGACTTATCGGCTGACTTTAGACTCAGACGGTGAAGCGTTCTTGTGTGTGTGTACTCTGACCCCCCCCCCCCCACTGTTTTGTTCATTGGGCATGTGACCTTTGACCTTCTGTCTTACTACTCTCTGCACTGCTACAGCTACAGAAGCAGACCTCCCTGTGGCAGCGGGGGTGGGGAGTGAAGCCAACAAACTCTTCATAGATGTTTGTGTGTTCGTCCATTATTTTATTTTTAAATTCCATTCCCATAAATGACAGTAGCCATTTTACACATTTGGGGTATTCTACAATCGACACACGGTACAAACGGTGTGACATCATCCTGCACAGTGAACAAACTCAACTGCAAAGCAAAAAAAATAATAAATAAAATTCTACAAATAATTTATTTTCCTGAGATTAATGTTGGCACACATGCACACACACCCCAAAATACATATTATCTCTGATCTTACCGTTGGAACTGAAAGGCGAGTTATTTATGGTTTTATCATCTTTGAAACCCACGAGCCAAAAAATGTTTTCATTTCCCAGAGAATCCTGTCAGTGATGAATCTAACATCTAAGAATATCACTCTCCTAAGAAGATTTGATCAGTGCCAAAAAAAAACTAATAATAATTTATCTTTATTTTCCATTCTGAGATTACTGGGTCAGGCATTTTATTTCCTTCTAAAATATGAGAATGTGAATTTAATCTGATGTGGTGGGAATGAGGCCTGGGAGTGTTCGGTCAAACACTGGGCACAAACTCGTATAAACAAGCAAACTTATAAACAGGCATATCCCTCACCCTGATAAGAACATCCCCCTTTTATATGCAGTTAAACTTTTTTTGGCTTCGTAGTAAGAAAATGGGATGTGAATAAAGGTGTTTGCATTTACATTACAGTCGTTTGACAGATGTTCTTACCCAGAGTGATGAACAGTAGTGGAGAACATCGGTGTTACTCTCAGGAACACAAAAATGGGGTATCACCAATATGACAGAGAGGCCAATTTATAATGTATAAGTAATATTAACATAATATTATCACAATTAACTACAATTTGTATTGTAATATGATAGGACAATCAGAGAGAAAACCTACTTTATGCTTAGTCATGAGCGTATATAGTTTTCTTGGACATTAATTCAGCTTTCAGTGGCTGTCTAACTCAGGGGTAATAAAAGTATGTATGAGGGTGAAATGAAGGATTTGGTTTTTAATACTCTCTAAGCTCTAAACAAGCAAAAACATCACATTTTGAGGGTGGAAGACTAACACAGTAATAACTACACAGATCTGAAAAGAGCTCCCTGAGTAAAGACCAAACACCCCCCCCCCCCCCCCCCCCCAGGACATCTTGCACCCTCCCTGGATGGCCCTCCCCCCCTCCTGTGAGCGGGTCACCTCGCTCTCTCCCCGGACGGGTCACTCCCCCCCCCTCCTGTGAGCGGGTCACCTCGCTCCCTCCCCGGACGGGTCACTCCAGGCCGGATCGGGCAGGGTGACTCGGGATCGGAGCCAGAGGTCGTACTCCTCTTCGGCCATCTGCACCACGTGCTCCCGAACGATCTGGAACAGAAACGGGAGGGCCCTCCCAGCGATCCACTCTGCACCCCTCTCCAAAACCCATTCTGTCCCCCCCCCACCTCTCCAATATCCATCCTGCGTCCCCCCCACCACGCACAATCCATGTTCTGGGTTGGGGTGCTGTTATTGGGTGTGGGGGTGTTTTGAACTGGGGCGCTGTGATTGGTTGTGGGGGTGTTTTGAACTGGGGTGCTGTTATTGGGTGTGGGGGTGTTCTGGGATGGGGCACTGTGATTGGGTGTGGGGGTGTTTTGAACTGGGGCGCTGCGATTGGTTGTGGGGGTGTTTTGAACTGGGGCACTGTGAATGGGTGTGGGGTGTTCTGGATTTGGGTGCTGTGACCAGGTGTGGGGGTGTTCTGGGTCGGGGTGCTGTGATTGGGTGTGGGGGTGTTTTGAAGTGGGGCGCTGTGATTGCCTGTGAGGGTGTTTTGTGGGCGGGGCGTAGGGTTCCTACCTCGATGGCCACGCACAGATCAGGAGAGCACAGCTCCCACGGCTGCAGGCCCCCCAGCACCTTGAGGAAGGCCGGGGGGCGGATCCTCAGGCTCCGCCCATCGGCGAAGCGCCTCAGCTTCTCCAGGATCCGGCCCACCCTGCGGTCCCGGAGCGCCGTCTCGGGCAGGCCAGCGATGAGCCGGGTCAGCCTGCAAGGGGGGACAGGGGCGCGCCCGCACACATCAGTCCCTCCGGAAACAAACGCCGGCCATCCTACAGTTCCACGCTCGTCAGACCGAACGATCCCTCCACTCTTCTACAGAGAACCTCTCGTTCTAACGTGAACCGATGACGTTGTAGTGCAGTTCGGCGTGATGAACCCCGCCCAGTGTTCACTGAAACCCTGCCACGCACCACACCCCGTCCTCACACGGCCTGGAGACGGCCTCTGGGACGCCTCTGCTCCCCGACGTCATGGTAATGGGGCGGGACCTGGGCGTAGACATCCCCCCGCGGCAGAGCGACCGGAACGTCAGGACGCCGCTCTCCCAGCGGTTTCTACGGAGACACGAGGAGGAAGGGGGGGGTGGGGTGGGGAGGGAGGGAGGGAGGGCGTGCACATGTATCAGGTTCAGCTGCGACTTTGTCCTGACTGAATTTTGGAAGAGAAAACCTCCCCATCTCCACTGCTGTTCCATCTTTAACTCAAAACCTTCTGCCCTATTGTCCCTGATGTGGGGTCGGGCTGCAACCACACCCAAAGTTCAGACACGGTCCCATCCCTGCACTCATAACCTCAATATAAAAATTGCATCAACATGCACTCATGCTATTAGCCAAACCCCTGTTTTATGGAAATGTATTCTGCTGAACATGCTGTAATGACATCAGGGGGCGGTGACCTCTTGACCTCCCGACCTCCCGACCTCTCACCGGGCTCTGCTGTCCAAACTGCTGTTGAGGCTCAAGGTCAGCTCCTGGGCGCGCTCCTGGAAGGAGGCCCTCGCCTCCTCCAACATGGAGGACTTGCTTTTCACAAACTGGCTGACGGCTGAGAGCTGCCTCTGAGGGGAACTGCTGCAGAGAGAGAGAGGGAGCGAGAAAAAGAGAAAAGAGAGAGAGAAAGAGAGAGAGAAAATGAGAGGGAAAGGCAGAGAGAGAGGGAGCGAGGACAAGAGAGAGAGGAGAGAGAGAAAAGAGAGAGAGTAGAGGGGAGAGAGAGAGACAGAGCGAGAGAACGAGAAAGAAAGACAGAGAGAGATAGAGATTACAAAAGAAAAAGAGAGAACAAGAAGGTGAGAACAGGTTAACTCCCCCTCATTTCTGATCTTCATCGCGGCCTTGGTTCTGACATCCCTCCTTCGTCAATTTGTTTTCACGAGCGGTTCTTCCATCCTTTTTCTCCAAACTTCCACCCTAACCGCGGCGTGCGATTGGTGGACCAGGTGGCAGCGGGAGAGTGGAGAAGATTAGAAGGAGACCGAGAGGCACCTGCATGCTCTTCAGAAAACTGCAGCACCTGTGGGCAGCAATGACCTTCAGAACACCTGCGGCCCTGCACTCAACCTGAAACGACGCCGCGGCAACAGTCCCCCGGGCGAAATAACAGCAAACAGACCAATGGCTGAGAGCTTTGCAGTAGACAGACTTTAAAAGTTGTTGTAAACTCTAAAGGTGAGTAATCTGGATGTTTCTATAGATCCACCAAAAAAGGCAACAACACAGGAAATCCTCTAGGTTATGGTTACCTGTCAAACAAATCGTCCCCGTGTTGTTTTGGCCCAGGAAACTCGTTGGCAGCACCCTGAAAAAGTGTGTCCAATTTCTGCCCATCTGCAACAAAGCCATGACTGAATTCACCACACATTTTATATACTTTTCTTTAGAGGAGAAAAGCCAACAATCCGATTCACACTTACATACTATTTTTATTCCCATGTCAGTTTGCCCATTGTTCTTAAAAGGAATTCTTTCAATGTTTTTGCATAATTGTAGATTATTGAGGAGGCAAAACATTTGCATCTTGAATCCAGAATCTTCCTTTATAAATAAATAACACAATGGGTCCCCCTGCTGGTCGGTTTCTGAAAAACATGACTGCCAGCATTCAGGAAGTAACATTCTGCACACCACACTTTGATCTCCCCTTAAATGTAATACTTGCATTTAACAGATCACCTTTTCAGATACGTTTTATTTGAGGAGGATCCCAAGGTAATTTAATACTTATAAATCAGAGGCGTTAATAATAAACATATGAATAATCATGTAAAAAGTGTTTTAATAATGAACAATGTTTAAACGAGATAAACTTGTTAAATCACTATATGCAATATTGTAGTGGCATTCATAAATAAAATGAAATCAGAATGGTCAGAATGTTTCCACACATTCTGTGCATAATGCAGAATACCACATAACGATCAGCATGTCTTTGGACTATTTCATGTGAAATATACCGTACGTCAAATGGTTCAAAGCGCTCATACTTCAAGGCCCAGGATTACATATCTATAAAAAGTGAATATTCAGTTGAGGATAAATCTCATTATTTCATCCAGGATGGAAATAAAGCAAGCTGACGAAGAGCCGCTTTGCTTTTCGCTGTCTTTTAATCAAAAGGTCTTTCCTTCCCTTTTACATTAGAGTGAGTGTGTGCGCGCGCGGGCGCGTGTGTGTGTGTGTGTGTGCGTGTGAACAATACAACTTCAATGGAAAAAAAAAAAAAATTACCCCTGGTTCCCAATTCTCGGATTTCATGAATAACTCCGGAGATTAGCGGCTACACCAATTAATTGCTTAAACCACTGGGCTTGAATAAGCTCTTTTGATTCCAGGGGGCTCCTTGCATTTAAAAGTAAAATAACCGACGATGACTGAAATAACGGAGGAAGCCAAACAACCCCTTCGATCTTTCAGCGACGCGAGGAAATGCGCTTATTTAAACGGGCGGGATAACTAATTATCCTCAGCCTGCATGCCGACCGAGCGTCTCTCTGAATGTGCCGTGTGTCTGTTCGGCTCGCCAGTGGCCCTTCGCTGTCCATTAGCGCAGATAAGCCCTCATACAGCGTCGTGTACTGCAGCGTCCAACGCCAAAACACAGACTAACAGAACAGAAACCATGGAGCTGTGAGCTTTGGGTTCCTTCATTTATGTTTTTTTAAATTTACTTACTCATTTATTTACTTATTTATAATGAATATTTAAAGGGGCAGCCAAGGCTAGTGTTAGCACAGCCCTGCTGTACGTAATGAAGTCAGCAGTTGGGTGGTCCCCATGGCAACCCGCTTGGTGCCTTGCACGCTGATGTTTCCGTCCGCTGACGTGGACTCCGACGGGTGGGATGAGAGATGGGACTCGTTCTGCCCTCGGCTGTCTGGAACAGCGCCTGGGCGCGGAGCTCGACACACGCTGCAGAGCAGCCGGGCGGTTTCTCTGCTAGATAGAAACTCTCTTTCCAAATGGCTCCAGTTGGCTTTCAAATGTTTTGGCGACCCCTAGTGGCTGGTCTGTTCACTATACGTTTTTCCTGATCTACCGGTAGGCTGGCTTGCACACCGCCGGTGTTCGCAGGCCAGCAGCAGTGCGTACAGCGGGTTTTTAACAGGCTGCTTGTTTGCTGCTACCTGGATGAGGTCCGATATAACTGAACAAAGCAAAGCGAACAGAAGGCAGGTATGGTGTGACGGTACGGAGACAGGGAGGACAGACAGGCGAAGTTAGCGCACTCACGCTCGGGCACCGCCGATTTGTTCCCCCCTGGGCCCTGCAGGGAGCTCTCCTCGCTGGCCGCTGCCCCGCCCGGGGGCGGAGCTTCGTCGGGACCCAGCGCCAGGGAGGACAGGCTGCGCAGGGTGGGGGTGGTGGCCGAGGAGGACGCCAGGCTGAACACGGAGACCCTGCGGAGGGGGCGCCCCGAAAAGGAACAGCGGCCCCTGGAAGGGGCCCTCCTGGGCTGTGGGGAGACACACACACATAGACCCATCGCTCACCCTGGACCGGCGCGTAAGGTTCTCACATGACAGGCAAGGGTATGAGTAACGTCAGAATAATGTACGCTGATCCAGGGAAGGATGCTGGGGGACAGAAGGGACCTGCAGCCTATAATTCTAAGAGAACACCCCTTTAGGGGACAGCGTTCCACCATATCCTCTACAGCCGCAGTCATGTGACCTTTCCGAGGGACACTATTGGCCAGCGTGCGCTGGACCGATCTCCTCTCCGAGTGCACTCGGGCACACGGGGAAGCGGGACGCTAAATTAACATGGCGTGGGCTTTAAAGTTTAAGCACGCCTCCTCGGCCATAAATTTACTCCATAAAAGCTGCGAAAACAGGGAAAGAATACAGGGGGTGCGATGGAGGAGAGGAAGGTGTGCAGGAAAAAAAAAAAAGAGGAGAGAGAAATACCTTAGGCTGTGAAATAAACTGGTCCCATCTCATCTCGACGGCCTTTTCTTTATTCAGTGCCTTTACGGTCACTCTGCTCCTGCCTGGGTCCCTTGGTAAATAAAAAACGGGGGGAAAAAAGAATAATGACTCAGCGGCGGCTAAGTGACATCTTAAGAGCCTCCCTGATGTTCCCGAAGCACCGTCCAGCCCAGGAGGCGGTGTCCAAACTCCAAACAATATCGAAACAGTAACTCAGAGCGACCGAACCCCCCCACCCCTCAGCCCCCTCCCAAAAAAAAAACCTGCGACTGCCACCTCCGTAACCCTGAACTGTAAGGCTGCGATAAAAGTTTTACTCTTCTGGATAATATCTTCCAGAACACTGGCCTGTATCATTTCCCCATAAAGGGCAGGACTACAGAAAATTGGATTCTGGGCCGAGTGTAGGCCTGAGGGCCTGTGGCGCAAAAAAGAAAAAAAAAAAAAAAAAAAAGCTCTCCGGAACATTCTCTCTCCGCCTGCAGTCCTGCCCGCCCGCCCCTCCCTTTGAGTTCAGATTAGCTGTAATTTTCTGGAAGGTTTCTGTGCTTACGGACGTTACGAGCCCATCCATTCCCCCAGTCTTCTCACTTGACCTGCCCCTCTAAGTGCACCATGAAAAAACTTCTTTTTTTGTTTTTGTGCAGCAGAAGGTCCGTTTCGCATTATCCGGGGAGCGGACGGCAGGTTGGCATGGCAACAGCACGAAACGGGCCCATTTGTATCATCAATTACGTCGCGAATGTTTGAGCAGGAGAACCAAAACTGAGCGCTCACACCAGTTTTCTTTGTTATGTACTGCGTGGGTGCTGACTGGAGTTCAAAGGCTTTCGTGAATTTTTATGTTGCACTTGACATTATACGGTCTCCCTAAATTATTTTAATGGTCACATATTTTTCAAAATTCATATCCTCGTGTGAATACGGCATTGAGTCACAAGGCAGCTGTTAATACCCGACCCGAAGACACTTTCTCCAAACAATGTAAGCACTCCACAAACACATTCAAATGAGAAATTCAGTATTCGGTATGTGAAAAGACTGTGAGCTCTATTTATTTAAGTACGTAGGTCTGCAAGTATTTCACATGCAATACGGACTGCTCGCCATTGTTTTCCCCTGTGTTTATACCTCTCTGCCACCTGTACAGCAAACTAGCCCTCCACTAATTTAATTGCACTTCTAGCAGGGGTCTATAATCGCGGTCCTGGAGGGCCGCAGGGTCTGCCGGGTTTCCGGCTGTTACTCAGTGCTTAATCGATCAATTAAAGCGCTTTATTACGCAGTTACCTCCCCTCCCCTCGTCTCCCGGGTCCGAACCGGAGGCCCGATTATAAAGGCGAAAACAAAAACAAGCGCGCCCCGCGGCTCCCCGGGATCACGCCCCCGGGTCACCGACGCTCGGTCGACGAGCGAACTTCTCCAGCAAGAACGCATTTTTAGTGCACATCCCCGCAGAGCGACTGCGCTGCAGTGCATTGTGGGCGAAGAATAGACGTGATTATGGGGAGGGCTGGAGGCTGATTATGGAATCAGGGAAGTGGCTGAAGGGGTTGAGAGGAAGGGAGGGAGGTAGGAAATTGTCGGGAGGGAGAAAGGGGTTGAGAGAGAGAGAGAGAGAGAGAGGGAGGGAGGGAGGGTGTCTTCTGGCGGTCAACGGGCTCAAATGTGCTAAAGAGTGCTACAGTGGCAGGCCTGCCACCTCTGCCTTCTGAAGCTGAGGTCTGCTGGGCGAGGGGACGGAATCACCCCCCCCCCCTCCCCGCCCGCCCCCCCCACCCCAAACTCTCTTTGCTTTGCTGGAAATGAGGCTCGTTAGCAGTCCAGTGTTCCCTGGGCGAAACCCCACTGTAGGGGGGGGGGGGGGGGGGGGGGGGTGAAAAGGTCAGGCAATTAACCCAGGCCCGCCAACTGAACACATTACTCAGGTCCGCCAACATCGGCGAGGCTTTGAGCTCGGGGACTCAACACGTTACCCAGGTCCGCGATTCAGACCCTCGAGGGCTGGGACCCGAACCGGCTCGCCCCCATCGGCGGGGCCACGCCTTCTCAAACGTGACAACCCCCACCCCACCCCACCCGTGACCTCTGACTTACGTCACGTCCCAGCACGAGGACACGGGGCCCGTCCTCCCGGGGGGGGTTCAAGGTCACCGCCTCCAGCAGCCAGTTGAGGCAGCAGAGCTGCCGGAACAGGGGCTCCCTGAAACACACACACGCACACGCACACGCATGCAGGCATGCACACACACGCACGCACACGCATGCACACGCACACACACGCACACACGCGTACACGCACGCACACACACACACACGCACACGCACACACACGCACGGTCCTCAGTCATCGCACACCAACCGCTCCCCATGTCCTCAGCACACATCTCAATCCCTCCCCACAGCCAGTTAGCCAGAAGGCTTTTATTTCATCCACAGTGATTCAGCTGAATAAAATCGATACACTCTCTGACAAAAAAAAAAACTAAATAAAATAACAAAAAAAAAAAAAAAAAAAAACTTAAAAATGAAAGGGTAAGCAATTACACTGAAGGCCTGTTTGAAAACGTGGGAGGTCGGGGCGTTCTGAACAATTACTCTGACAGGCCGACAAAGGTGCTTTTTTTTTTTTGTTTTGTTTTCTTTCGCAGGCTTGATGGTTTACTTGTCAGAGGCTCGTTTTCGAGTGGAAGGGGCCATCTTCGCTGATTGTCGGCTCTGGCAGGCAACATTAGTCACACCGCGTTTGAACACAAACGATAAGACAGGGGCGAAATAATGGGTGCTGGGGACCGGGAGGCGGCGGAATACAAATGAAAAGGCGTAGATAAATAAGCAGGAAGAAAGCACACCGCCCGACCCTGTGACCGTCGGCAAATTCACGGTCAAGTCTGGTCACTCATAAAAAGTGCGAGCTGAACAGAAAGTATCGTACCACTCCGCCAAGTGGCCGACAAGGGTAACTGCAGCACTTCTCGAGCTCACAGGACTGGATGAGATGTTTTTCACATACATTATGACTTGGCATCGCGGTTTCTGACAGAAAAATTATAGACGGGGGGGAAAAAACCAGCGACGGCGGGAAAGGGAATTCGATACGGACACGGACACGCAGCGTCTGGGGATGACAGCCACTGTGTTCTTTCCTCCATTTCCCCTCCACGCCTTCCCAGTTTTTAGCAAAACCCCCACGGTTCGAAAAGCAACCAGTCAGTCGCGGACGGGACAGCTTTTCCCATCAAAAAACGAACATTCACCGGCGAGGCGGCCAGACAAGCCCGGCAAAGTCTCTCCGATTAAGATCCATCAGGACGCGGATAACGACCTTCTCTGAAATCGCTGTCATTTTCCCCGCCTCTCGGTCGCGTCTGACGATAATTTGAGTGTCGGGGGTGGGGAGGCTCTGAATAATGGACCATAGATGCCCACGCCACGCTAGCTCTGCCCCGATGCGTGCGAAATGAGTTTGTGGGGAAGGTCTCACCGAGGCTAAAACAACAGGCTAACACAGGGCTCCTGCAGTAGGCAGTGCTGAAGATAAGTGCCTATAATTAGCCGGGAGACTGACACAATAATACGAAATAAATAAAAAACCTGTGCAATATGCAACTGGATCCGGCTGGCCTCCAGCCTATAAGCAAATCCTGTTCCCCCGACTTATTTGCATCCACAAATCCATAAAAATGTTGTGTTGAACATGCAGAATTAAGGAATAAGTCAGTTTTCTGTGACTGGGGAACAGCGCAGAAAAAGGCACAAGCAGTTTGCCGTAGCAGATGTGGGGCTCACGCTGAGCTACATTGGCTGACAAGGTTGACATATTGGGAGGAGGGGGGAAAAATAATTTTCAGATTAAACATTTAAGATGTATTTTTAACAGGCCAGCCCAGCAGGCCGTGAGAGGGGCGAACCACTCGATCAGTCTGTCACCGTCACGGCTGAGTTTCGGACAGCTCGCAAAATCAACCTACAATGTTTCATTCGGGGGGGTTTTCATCTTTCATGGTGGGTGGGTGGGGGGTGGGGGGGGGGTTTCTTCACATCAGTTGTAGCACCTGTCAAGGCAGGTGCAAAACTTCCCATTAGACCGGTGGAATGGAAAATGTCCTACAGGGAGAGAGAAGGGCCAATCGTGCTGAGTGGTTTGCCGGTTTCAAAATGCCAGAAAACAGGACGACACAAAGAGGTGTTTTCATGCTTCTGAGCAGTTCTACCTTTAAGCCAGGAAGCAGAAAGGTCGCCTTATTAAAAAAACGTACCGCGAACGCATTCATGAACGCCTTTTCAGACGAGCCTTTTATCTTGCGAAAGGTGAGGCCGACCCAGCCGTAAGGGTAACGCTAGGCTAGCGTCAGACGCCGCAAAAAAAAGCAGGCTAACCGAGCGCGTGGCGGGAAACTCACAGTGCCACCGCGCCGAGCTGGGGGGAGCTCAGCGAGTGGTGCAGCGGGGTGAAAGGTCGCCCCGCCGGAAGCTTCTTTCTTCTCCCGCTTCCCCCCCCGATTGGCCGCCTGCCGCCTGCGGAGAAGGCCGTCCTGAGGGGACTTTCGGAGAGGAAGGCCGATGAAAAGAAAAGAGACTCTTCACAATAAGTTCATCGGACAAAAGGGGCCACGCTTCTATAATTCATAACATCCTCTCGTGACATTCATATCCCCGGTCTGAACAAAGGAAGAGGACGCAGTTCCAAGGGTAGGGCTCTATACGCCCTCATTAAAAATAGAAAGGGAAGATAAATATCCTAGATATCCACAGATATACTTGATCATACTTGATTTAAAAATGCTTCTGAAAGACTTTTTATGTGCCATTAAAAGTTGAAAAACTGCTGAACCCAGAGTTTGTTCAATAAATCAAGTATCCAAAATGTAAAATCTATGAAAAACATGAAAGAATTTTGTTCTAAATATTGGAAAACTGAAAATTGTCAGTAATCTGCATGAATTTTTTAGGTGTCCCAAGGGTCGAACCATTTAAATAAAAATATAATCTTACATTTTAAGTTTCTCTTGAAAGGAGCAGGAGCCAGTTCAATGTAATTAAATGTAATCTGATCCAGGCAGATCTACATAGATATAGACGCAGACGTAGATCTAGAATGCTAGATCTGCACCTCTCTGTGTCGCTGTCCGAGTCGTAGCAGGGGGGCTGACACTCAGTGCGCTGTTTCTCCTCCCTCCTCCTCCGCTCCATCGTTTGCGCCTCCTGCAACTCTCGCTCCTCCTTCTGCAGGAGCTGGAAGTACCCCCTGCCCTGCCGGACAGCTGACATAAGTCTCCTGAGGATTGGAACACATCAATTAAAAGTACAGTCGTGAAAGCCTGAACCAAGGGAGATCTGAAAACAATACGCAACGTGAAAAGGCTACGTTTCTCCGTCCGTTCTCACGTTGCTAGGGAGAGCTGGGCGGGATCCATGTCAAACGCCACCGCGTATGGTGCGTGTGTGCGTATGGTGTGTGTGTGTGTGTGTGTGTATGGGATAAATACAAATGAGCACCGCATGCTTCAGTGTCAAAAAAAAAAAACCACAATTATCCCCATAAATGGCGGCTTTGGCGGAATGAGCCGTCCCTCCGAACGGCGCGGGTCTCTCTGTGTGAGCCCCAACGGCGGCGGGGCAGAAACGATATCACCTCCCCCAAAATAAGAATTTTAATGAGAAGCTGAGGAATGTCTGACACCGGCAGAGTAATCGCTTCATTACAGCGATTTAGCCGCAGCTCACCGCCCGCCCTCGCAAATCTCGTTTGCTTGTTTTCAGACGGTATGCAAATTCGGTTATATCTACACCCCGGTGTAAATTAGCGACACGCACGCGTGCGCGCGCACACACACGCACACGCACCCACACACACACACACACACACACACCCACACACCTCTGCAATCATTTCACTTTCGGAGTCGTTTGTCCCCCTTTAACATTCCAATTCGGTTGGTAAGGAAGGAGTCCCCAGGGGCTGCCATATGTGACTGTGCGTCTCCCCTGGGAGGCTGACCATGATTGGCGGGATGAGCGATAGCTGGAGACGAATCACACGAGTGGGGGGGGGGGCGGGGGGGGGAAGGGGGGGCGGGGCCGCAGAGCAAGGCCGCGAGGTGCGTCGCAAAAAGCCGACAAGCAGACAAAAGTGGCACTCACGAACGAGGGGGGCATATCCAAGCAAACTGGGGTAAGAGGAGCGAGACAGGCTACAGCTGTGTCCAGAGCAGCTTAAACAACCGTGCCAGACCCCCCTCCCCCCCGCCCCCCCCCGCCCCCCCCCCCCTCCGACTTTTCTCTGGGACTTTTCTCAGCAGGCCCGTCGCCTGTATCGCGCAAGAAACAACCACTCACGGAAGGTTCCGGAAGGTTTTAGACCATTCCGTTAAAAAGGCTTCATCCTGTACCTTGGCTTCCGTAAAGGAAATTCTCCAGTCGCTGAACATTATCGCGGATGAAGGGGGTTGTCCAACCACGGGAGAAACTGGATATCGAAAATTAAATTGTGTGCCCCTTTGAGTGCTGAACTTAAAATCTGTTTGGGGAGGAACAAAGGTCTTGTGGGTTTGTGGTCATTTATATTTGACATTGCCTGAGGTCCGGTATGAACTTAATAACGGGTAACTCCAACAAGAGGAGAAATTATTTTCCATTAAACAGTCTTTGCACGAAGGGTAAATAGCAGTTAACTGCCAATTACAAGCAGCTGCCCAAAGAGTACACCACAGCAATTTAAATGTCCTCCAAATATTGCATGCAAAGTGCCCAGAGTAGCAAATCTCAGTGCTGATAAGGACTTCAAAATAAGGCTGTTTTGTATGTGTATTATTATTATTCACAGTGCTCATAATTATGACAGCTAGTCTGATGCTTGCACAACGCAACATCACTCTATCCCAGTACATAGACATGTAAAATCCAAAAACCAGCCAGTCTGATGCTTGCACAATGCAACATCACTCTATCCCAGTACATAGACATGTAAAATCCAAAAACCAGCCTGGACCCATTGTCTCCATTGTATCTGAAATACAATGGAAAAACTCACACAAAAGACAATAGGGAACGATAGCATTTGAAAACAAATTCACACTCGCAAATACGCAACATGCGTGCACGAATACATGCACGTAGACACACACACACACACACACACACACACGCAGTACAAAACAGACCAGGGTCAAATATTTCATTTGAAATAGCTTAAAAGTTCAAATAAACATTTTCATAAACCAGTAAAAAAAAATGTGCTTACCACTGCTCAAAAAATATAAAAGGAAATGTTATTTTTTCCTATTTGTTACGACACGTTTCCATTCCTATTTGATTCTTACAGTATATCAGCAATCACTGGGCTATGAGCAGAAATATGCACTACATGTTTATATACGCAAGGCGGTGGACAAAAGGGTTGGCCGATTCGCTTACAGTCTAACATAGATCAGTGACTGTACAGCACCGTATATCAGTGTCAAAACCAGCGGGGGTGACAAAAGAGAAATGTATTAAATATATAGATGTGACATATAGACGTGGCTCTAGGCTTTGGTGCGTTTCACACACAAAGACCAGTTGAGTGAGTCCAAAGGATATAAATAAATAAATAAATAAATACTGATCATTTAAAATGGAGTGGTCAATCACAAAATGTTAAGAAGTGTGGAAATTATGCTTCATTGCAGATAATGGGTCCTTTATTTTTCCCTTGTGCAAGTGTTCTTTTTTCAGTAATTTCTTTGAAGTAGATGTTTCATTAGCAAAGAAGGGAAGAAAAAAAACAATCACCAGCGTGTCAACTCCCTTGCTATTTGAATCATTAATTGTCACTTATAACACGGGCCAAGATGACAATATTTCCAACAGATGTCTAGCCAAAAATTAAGTGCATTAATCATGAATGTATTATTTCTCTGCTGGTTTGCTCACTTTCGAGAGCACCAGCCTTCTATTTCCAGAGTCATAATTTGATCTGCTGTGTTTGAGCCCAAGTGCTGTTGGGATTCTCCTTTATTCGGAGAGTTGGCGAGAGCTGGGCAGTTTGATCAACACAGCCAAATCCAATCTCTGGTGCCGCCACGAAAAAAAACCCATCGGCAATAGACTCCTTTTCCAGGCTGAGGTATAAAATGTGAAGTGTACAATTCAATGTATAAAAAAAAGTGATCTGACAATTTCAAGATGTGTATGATCACAGCACATTTGGAACTTCATACATCCATTCATCCATTATCTAACCTCACGCTCTTACCTACAGGCGATTTAGTCTCCAATTAGCCAAGTTTACATTGCAGGCAGTTAGCAGGTGCTCTTATCCAGTGCGACTTACAGAACTAACGCATGTCTTTGGACTGTGGGAGGAAGCTGGAGTATCGGGAGAAAACTACTCCAGCAGCACCCAAATTAGATTACACGCACCTTATTAAAAGTAGAGAGGGTGTGTGATTTTTATCAGATCCGCCAGTAAAATTGACCAGCACCAGCACTGACAAAACTCTGTGCAATATCCAATGAGACCTTTAACCAATGCCATTGGTTCCACAATCTGAACCCTCAACCCCCCCCCCCGCCAGGGTAGGAAGAGGTTAATGGGTGGGATCCAGGCCAATATGAAGCAATTAACAAAGCCCTGAGAATACCACCTGTCCACATGTGGCACGAGATGTCGAGATTGTTGTCATTTCATACCAGGGGAATATTCACGCAGAGAGGCGAAATAAGAGGCTGGTTTCCTCCCCCGTGGGTCAGCGAAGGACATTTGCTAAACGGCCCTGGCCCCAATTGGCTGCTCGTCTCCAAGCAACAAAAGGCATGTTTTGGTTGCTGGTAAGTGCAGCGACAGGGCCAGCGGAATCTTTGGGTTGTGTAGCAACAGTCTCCGTGTCAGGTGTTCACCTTCTATCAGCTTCCATCAACATCTCGTACAACAGTTTGGGGAAGGCCCTTTCCTGTTTCAGCATGACAATGGCAATGGCAATGGCAAAGCCCCATGGCACACAGCGAGGTCCATATAAAAATGGTTTTGTCGAGATCGGCGTGGAAGAACTTGACTGGCCTGTACAGAGCCCTGACCTCAACCCCATCCAACACCTTTGGGATCAACTGGAAAAATAACTGCCAGGCCTAATCACCCAATCAGAGTTGGACCTCACTAATGTACCGGCAGAATGGAAGCAAATCCCCACAGCAATGCTCCAACATCTAGTATAAAGCCTTTCCTGAATAGTGGAGGTTGTTATAGCAACTCCATATTAATGTGCATAATTTTGGATGAGCTATTGGATGTCCGGTGTCCACATACTTTAGGCCATATAGAGTACATTTACACAACAATGTATTGCAGAGAAACAGAAAGACCTTACGTACATAAAATGCCGCTGCCGTACTCCACAGCTCTTTGGAGTGGGGTGCTTAGTCACAAATGTCGGCCTGCCTTCTGAATTATTCATATCCAAAGGAGGCTTCTTCGTATACGAAGGCCGCCCTGTGTCAGCACGACTTTTAGTCTTTCTTGACATCGCCTCTTAATAAAACTGTAAATCTGGCGTACGGGCCCATTCAGTACAAAAACAAAAGCGGGGACCTTCTGTCTCTTCCCTTGCTTCTCTGGGACAGCGTTTCGGGTGAAAGAACAATTCTGAAGCGCCACGAGGACGAGGCCTACCAGAGACAGATAAACCCAATAATCAAAAGGAGGTTACAAGGCCGCTCGACGTCGCTGAGCTTTCTTTGAAGAATTATTCAAAATCCCCGATTTGTTCCCAGCGCGCAAACACCCGAGTTGCACTGAAATGTATGGTGAAAACAAAGAGTCGCAGATTCAGTGGAACTAATGTATAAATGCAGCGGTCCCACGAGACACTTGGCTGGCTTTAAGCAGCGGGGGAGGAAAGAAAATGTTTGAGTAAAGCCGCGTACAAAAGATAAACAACTCCCGTGTAGCATTCAGCGCATTAACAGTGACTCTTTGCCTGAGCTGACCCCGGGATTTCGGAACTGGGAATCTAAACTGGGAATTACGACCCCCCCCCCCTCCAGGCCCAAACCAGGAGTGGGCAAAGAGCCTGACAAGTGATTGGCTGGCTCTGCCCGCAAAGTTCCACAACTCCCTCCCTCCCCGACCGGTCCCGCCCACCGAATGTCAAGCCAATCGCAGGGAGCACGCTCAGTATCTGAGCTGCTCTGCCTTAGCATTTCAGTGTTAAATACTGCAGGTTATTATCAGTGGCAAGGCCACAGGCCTGAGCTTGGTGCGGAAAAGACAGCACTTAAGGGTGTCCCTGCTTGTACCCTGTAAACGGTCATGGTTGAAAAGCTGACTTATAATTGCATACAGAAGGCTTTGTATATTTAAAAATGTCATACTAACCTTATAATAATTGGATAAATATAATAATTCGTAATAATTCAAGTGTTGAATGTCTAGCCTATTGTACGCTGTTTCACCCTATGTTGTAAGCAAGAGACAGAACCCAAGGGCAGTATAAATCAAAAGCACGAAGGGAACAAAGGACTCCAAATATGGTTAAGCTGGAAGATGCTCACAAGGTCAGCCTTGGTACGGACTCCTGGCGCTAAAATATAATTGGCCACAAATGGAATTAGTTTGTATATGGCGACTGAATGGCTCTCCTAGGCTGGAACTGCAGTTGTGTGTCTCAGAAAACTATATAAACTCGTGTATTGGACTTTCCGAAGACCGTACTTGCACCTCTTCCCAATCGGATGTTTCATTAAAACACCAAAAGCTGTACTCCTGACTCTGTGGTTTGTTATCTTCATCTTCAACACCATCATTTTTGTTCAGAAATTCCAACACTCGTAACTTCTAGCATTTTCAAAAAGCAAAACACAGCATGAATATGCAATATGGTTAGGTCAATGAGGGAAAGATTGGCAAAATGCTTTCAACGTATTCATATTTCAACAATCACTGCATAAATGTTAAATAAACCAGCGATTCTTTTTGAAACCGCGTGAGTGCTGGCCATTAATTTTTAAAGAACAAACAAGCGAATTACGGCCTCAGTACACAGCAGTCAATTCTCAAACACTCACAATGTTCTGGACGAGCAAACGCCTAACTCATAAGCTTCAACAGATCCAAGGCCTTATTCCATCAAAATATCATCATCTCTCGTCATATTTCTATGCAAGCCTCCACATAAATATTCCTAAAGTGTTTTCTGCATTCAGAAACGCTGTGAGAAATTAGGGCTGCCGTCCCTCATATTAAACAGACAATTGGGCGAAATTCCCACTCGCTCAGGTAGCACTGAGGATACCGGGGCTTCCTGCTTTAGTCCACCACGGCCGATCTGCCGCTGTAAATATTTCGCCCAGAACGAGAAATAATTCCTCTGGGCGCACTTCGCCGCAAGAACGGCAGAATATGCGCCCGGAGCCTCCGCGGCCAATGATTTAACACCGCCATTAAACGGGCAACAAAAGGCCCTTCTTGAACTCACGATACGATAATGCGTTGCGCCCCTTCAGAGAAACGTCAGATAAACGTCTTCATAACCGTCCACCTTGCATGATGAACGAGGTTATGAAATCGCGTCTTGCGCGTCGGACCGGCTCAACGCTCCCCTCCGGTGGGTCCGTTTCGTCAGATTTACAGACACAATTACAGACGCGGTTTTGAAATGGCGCAGATGGAACCGGACAATAACGAAGGTGAGAGCCGCTCTCTCGTCGTCCGCATCCAAATGAGAAGAAAGCTTTAGATTTGCCCTCCGACTCAAGTAAACAGTCAAAACGCCGCACCTGTGCATTGTGAACGCTGAAAGCTACTCTCCAGTCTCTGAACGTGTCGCAAGTGTCTGTATGAAGAAGCCGACAGTAAACGGCACCATAAAGAAGCCCCTTTGCCAAACACTCTCTCTGGCTTCGCTCGCTCTATTTATGATCGCGTCGTAAACGCTCTCCTGACTACGAGGAACACACAGCAGGTGCGCGATAAAAACTCCCGCGCCGATCTCGCCCGTCTTTTACAAGCGGCACCGCGCGCGGGATACACAAAACGGGGTTTGCATTCAAAGCGTGCGCCCTCCTCTCAGGGCTGCCGGGCGACCCGTCCTGCTAAGGCCTAGCGTACACGCCAGGGTTTTTTTTGGTCAAGATTTTCCCGCTTTCAAGACCTTAAGAAAGGCGTAAGAAAATCCCCGGTCTTTGCGTGACCGCTGGGTGCACCCGCCATTTAATTGCGGTCATTTAATGGGGTCATTAACGGCATTTAACGGTCATTTAATGTGAAGCGGTCAGAGACTGAATCACAGCTCTCCTGATAGAGTCTTAAGTGAGTCTGAGAGAATATCGAACCCGTTTGAGTGCATCACAAGTCTTTAGGCATGGCTCGTGTATGTGTGTGACCCCCCCCCCCCCCCATGACCCTGTGACTACGTATGTCTGTGTGTGTTCCTACGATGTAAATACCAGTGATTTTTTTATGAGAGACAGTCATTAAATGTTCTCCGTTGTTAGGATTTTGCATGTTGTGTAGTGTACACAAGGCATAAGGCACTTATTCTAGGTGCAGTAAAGGGCCTAGTGGTCTGGTCTGGAGCCCTGGTAAAGAGATTCAGTTCCTCAGAGCGGGGGTGGTTTAAGGAAGGGGGGGGGGGGGAGGCAGTCCACAGGGTTCTCCCTACATCAGCCAACCCGCATCAGCTGTTCATTCTTCATGCTCAGACTGCCAAACACAATGACCGCACAGCTCACCTGGTTGACTACAGATCAAAAGGAAGTGAGGCTTTGGTGCTTTCCGTGGGGGACAGAAAACTTAAGATGTTCCAGGTTGATGCTTCCTTGCCTGATCTATCTTAACTTAATCAGGGGGGGGTTATCCATTGGAAAATTGACCACAAGCTTGTTCACAGTAGCTTTAAATACCATTATCGCTGGGCCAATCGAATGATAAGCTTGAACCAGGCAAAAAAAATAGCTGCAGTTACACAGTGAGGAACAAGTACGCCAGATTGGTTTGCTAATGCGCCTCCTCCTCTCTGTTAATATTCAAAGGCCGTTTCTCCCCCACATCAGTGCTTCACTTCAACGTTCGTGATGCACGCTCTTACCTGACGTGGCCCAGATGGTTCTTCAGGGTGCTTGAATCTTCCCTCGCTGGAGACTGCGGGAGGTTAAGAGACAAGCACTGAGCAGGGAGCACGCAAGAGCAGGCGGCCATTTTCTCTTCTGAATCACACACAGGCAGCCACACGAGCCCTGACACACAGTCAGACCCATTTATTACTGCAATGGGATACTGGTCAAAACTGTTGCCAATCTGACCCGTTTCCTCTTAAGGAAAATGAATGTACTGCAAATATGTAGTATATATATAGTCTCAAAATACTGCAACAACAAATACTTAATGTACAAATTATTACTAATTTCAGATTATTTTTTTTTTACATTTCTACATTAATATATTTCTGTGAAATATATTTATTATACATGTGCAATAAATTGGAGTAGATTCCATTTCTATAACAGTCTTCCCGGCATGCACATATAATCAAAACACTAAACATGGTACATCACACAATAAACAGACATCAAGACGGTGGGTGGTGAGAAATGGTTAGCAGAAAGCAACATTACCATGCTTCGCCCAGTTGGTTTTAGGATGGCTGTGCTGATGGCTCGATCTGATGCCGACCACCCATTCCGAGTTTTCTAAAATAAAAGTTACACTTTTAAAACAAGTTCTGTTTTTGTTTAGGAAAGCATTAAACTTAGGCCTACACACTTGCAACAACATTTTTTACTGTTCTTTTTTTTGTTTTGTTGTTATTGCTTGATGGAAACCCAAAAAACTTTCCCCAACAACACAACAAAATGGTGGCCTGTCTGCACAGACACGTAGGCACTGCTCCTGATGTAGTGGCACTGGGGGGGGGGGGGGGGGGGGGGGTTGAGGCCCTTCGGCCGGAGCGCAGGATAAGCCAGCCGGAGCTGAGGGTTGGGGCGCGGGGCGAAAGTTTTGGGGCGCGGGGCGAAGGTTTCGGGGCGCTGACGGGGCCCCCTTCATTTTCCAGGCGGACGTACGGCGCAGGGGCGGCTCCCCCCGATCCGTCTTGGCGCGCCCCGGCGTCTCCCTCGTACCTCGGCAAGATGGACGATCTCATTTGCAGTAAATCTCCCCGCGTTAAGCCCAGACATCATCGCCTCGCCTCGCCTCAGCGGGTACACAGATTTCGCCCCGAACCGCGGCGTCTACTCAAAACAACGTTATAGAGCGCTTTTTTTTTTTTTCATTTATTTTTTTAATCCTCCTGGTTGCTATCCGCGCGGCTCAGTCTTATTCAAATATTGATATCATCCTCTGCGGATTTGTTACATTTATTTTTTGCAGCCGCATCGGTTCGGAGGGGGGAAACGGGCACCGCGCGCGGTCTTGCCACAGACGTTACTGCAAGCCCTTACCGCCAAACTTCAAAAGCGTTTCCGTCGAAGCACTGCACTGGTTAGTATGCATTTACAGCTTTGCATGAGCAATTCAAGGAAAACATCTCACTCACTGGCATTACGGCAATGTCCTACAAGACATAAAACCTTCTTCACTCTCATCCTATAATGAATTATCCAATAAAGAGAGGGAGCTGCAGTTAGCCTGCCATGTCATACATTCCAGGGCCCAAATATTCACAAGGGTGCAAAAAAAAACACCATATTTCACTGATATTACGGTTAGTGCCTGCATGCTTACGGTAAGATGCCTGTAAAAGCCTTTTTACAACTACAATAACGATGATAAATTCAACGTTCTCAGAAATAAACCAACCATTTGACACCACATCTCCCATGGTGCACTGCAAATATATCGGCTACAGCTTGTAATGCAAAAATTCCACGCACAGCACCGTCAATCCCAATGCAGACATATTCTCATACACAATTCACACTGCGACTGATTTCTGAGGTAATTACATCTGGCCTGACTCACTCACGTGGGCTCAAATGATTATGATATGTGCAGGGATAGCCTGTAAACAGATTCAGCACTGCCACAGGATACAAGCTCTGGTCCTCCACTTTGCAGCACAGTGCAGCATCTCAAGCATACCGTTTTTCAGAATAACTTTGTCCTGATTTTCGCTGTGGAGAGCTCAGACAGAATCCTAGATGCCGGTGTTTCAGCAAATTTTCAAAGCAAATGTGTACCGCTTCGTTCCTCAAACATTCCGTCTTCAAATCAGTAGGGGGGGGGGGGGCGTGGGGGGGCAGAAATAATAACTGATACTGTGTCGAGGGCACAAACATGATTTGAGACATGCTTCAAGTCCCTGATCTGCTCAGTGTCAAAGACCATGTCCATTAAAAGCAAATCTAGCAATAATTCAGGAGCTGATCTGATCTCGCCTGACCGCAGGAGAGGCCCCCGAAGAACAGAAGACTGACAGCTCGCCACAAAATGGACGCCCTTGCGCACACCGCATCGCGTCCAGAAAAACAGCTCTCCTCGGGAGGGCATCCGAGTTCACAGAAACACGAGTCGCGCTCAAGAGACCGCCAGATCTGAAGTTACAGGATTCAGAGCCAACGGGAGGAGAGGTGAGAGAGGGACAATACCCTCTTTCTCTCGGGAGAATACCATTGATTCAGTGCCTATGTTATTATCAAATGATATTGCAACAGAAATGAAAAGAATGAATATAATATATTTTCAAATCTTTTAATAAAACACACACACACACAGACTTTCAGAATAGTATTTTAAAAATTGCTAGAAGGCAGGTTTCTAGTCTACTTATTTTATCAATTCAATTCATTTCAAACGAAATAGGTCACGTCTGCAAATTGGTCACATGCTTAAAGAATGTCACCCAGGGACAGTCAGTAGCGTGTCCTCAGTGTCAGTGTAACGCAGGGTTTTTCCTGCAAAGAAAGAAACCTTTGGCTCTAAATTTGCTAGCGCTCAAGTGAAAACAAGGGGAAAACAATTGATTAAGATTCATTATTTACTAAGTTAACCCTGGCCCACCAGAGACTTTCGGAAGCGCCAAAGACCCTTTGCCGTGCCGTGAAACACCCAGAAATGAGGTGCCCCGCCAGCCAGATTCAAACTCTTACCATGACAACATCAACTGTGGCTGGTAGCACCGCAGGTTCATGACAGCAGCAAGTGTGAAAGTGCCACAGGTCCTTGCATTATTGGCCAGAAAAGGGAGTATTCCCTCATCGCTCAACAGCGACCCCTCTGGTCGGTGAGGGGCCTGCAGTTTCTCAGCACCAATTGCGCATGTGCTGTATTGTACTTCTCCAATGCGGTGACTGTGCAGCTTGGTGAATTGCAGAATTGGCACAGCAGAGCACTGTCTGAGTTTGTCCTCTTCTGAACTGTCAATCAGCATTTCAAATTATAGAAAAATTACTTTGGAGGAAAAAGACTTTTTAAAAAAACAAGAGGAAAAAGAATTGTTTAAAACAAAAAAAAAAAGGAACATCAAAGATTTCAATTGTTCGATTCTTGGATATACACTTTCATACACAGTGAATAAATGGAAACACACATACACAGTGTGGATTCTTTCTGTCCAATAAACAATCATAGACTATTTCTGCAGCACTGCGAAAAACCAAAGCTACTCAGGCGTGGTAGTGCACACGTACATTTGGAACATCTGAAAAGCAAACACCCTTGTGTTTTATTACCTGCTGTTGCTTCAACAGAGAGCCTCCAATTCAAAACGATCGATTTTACCACTTTTATTTCTACCCTGTCTATTTTTTTGCTGCTGTTGTTGTTGATGTTTACTGGACTACGCTGTTGATCGCCAGTCAAAGTACTTCTACACCGAACTACACCCACTGTGGTAACTATACAAAACCGCCTGGCTTTTTTTTTTGAAGTTCTGAGGAAAGGTCTGACTCTGACCTCAGGTGAAGATCTGAAAACAAAGACGCAGCAAGAGCGAAAATGGACTGGCGCTCAAAATACTGTCCCAATAAAAACAGCCCACCTGGGTGCAAACCCTGCTGTCCTTTTGCCCTGTGATTTTATTGGTGTCATAAGAGAACTCATGAAAAGGGACAAAAAAGCCCCCCCCCCCCCCCCCCCCCCCCCCCCCCCCCCCCCCCCCCAAGTTCTGCAACAGGTATGTTATTGACAAGATTCATATTTTTTCTACTCCCAAAATATTTTTGATGGCTTTGAGAACATGCATTCAACATGGACATACATATTTCTTCCCCCACGAGCTCAGAGCATAATGCAATTAGAATTTTGAACACTGGACGGAAACATTCCATTCAAGATGTTATTCAATTCACCATTTTGTGTGCATACTGTAATGCTTTTGCAGAGACAGTGCCACAATGATGCTTTAGAGAAAAACATGAAATAGGAACATTGGCCATGTCTGAACCTGAACCCTACCAAAAAAGAGGGGAAAGAACTCCAGCAAAAAAGAATGCTAAAAACTCCCCAGTGTGTGGGGGGAAAAACTAAAACAGTCACATGAAAAAAACTGCCCTGTGGGAAGAAATCTTTAAAGGAACCCAGATATAGAGGGGGCCCACCCTCCTTCGGTTGGCCCCCTGCTGTCAGTAGTTAATGGAAAATCTATCAGAGCAAAGTATTGAAGTAGCTGAGAAGATTAAAGCCGGAGGTATTAAACTTGTAAAATATACAGTACAAGCAAAGAAATGTATATTAACATGCAGTTCATAAAAGTGTGGTGGTGTGTGTGAAAGAGACAAGCAAAATACATGCCACTTCAGCCTGGTTCTTGCTTTTGTTTGTTCTACTTCTGTTTTTTTAATCGTGTGTTGCATTTGTCATAGGAGTAGTCATGTATTTACCTGACAAGTTTGTAAAAACAACAACTATTTAATGTGCATTTCAGTGGTTAGATATTAGTTTAAAAACGTCACAAAAATGCACTGTATTAAACGCTGTTGCATATATCTTAAACATTGTTATTCCTATTAAAATAATACAGGTAGGCCACCGATACCAGAACGCTAACAAGAAAAGTTTAATATATCTGAAGCCATAAGAAATTCTTCAAAAATGGTGGGAAGAGGCAGCAAACTTCTCTCTGTGGGATCTTAGGTGCCCACTAAAGACCAACTATCACGGAAATACCCGCCGAGGGCAAGAGCAATCGAGTTCGTTACAACAGATTCACGGAAGAACAGGCTACTCACCTCATCAACCCGTTTCAAAGAACCGAACGCCTTCACGCTCTCCGCGTACAGGGGCTCCCCGGTCTCCCCATAAGGCCTCCTGCAGGCTTGTTGACTAAGCTGCTGTCTCCGGTGATAGTTCCCCCGGAACACTTGTTCCCGGCTTGGTTCGCTGACGCCATGCTTGCCACTGCTCCAGTCTTGCAGTTTCAGTCCCACCGGTGGGCGAACCGCGAGGGGCTTTATAACAACGAAGTGGCTCGGGTCTAAAGTTTTGTTCTGGTGAACAGGCATATCTCCCCTTGTGACAAACTCTCGCACCCAGCAGTGAACACTCACTCACTCAAAATGCTACGCTATGCGGCTGTTCTAATTAGGGCAGCTTGGGGGAAAAAAACACGAGGACTCCCACCACAAAAAATATGCGGATTCTTTCACTTTTATTAATTAAGATACACGATGAGCCTTTAAACTCACCATTTCAGACTGCGCGCGGCTGTAGACGTGACACTATGCGCGCACCACGTCCCACGTTTTGTTTTCCTTAGTTACCGAGAGCAGGGACTTCTGTAAAGCAATGCGGAGACTTGGTATGCACCTTAGAACTGTTCACTGGTTACAACTGCTGGTGTCAGCGTTGTGTAATTTAGTACTGTTTTGTTCTTCAAATGAGTGTCCATTTACCATTTACCATTTCAAATGAACTATTCTTTCAAATTTATTTGGCAAATGATTCTTGAGAATGGGGGGTGCGTTTCGTTTTTTTCTCTCTGCATTATTGCAGAACTTCTATTTGTTTCTGACCTACATTTATTTATTTATTTATTTATTTATTATAAATTAATTAAATAATAATAATAATAAAATTATTATTGTTATTATTCATAACAACATATATATTTCCTCTATGCGAGTCCTCTGTATATCTGGTTCTTTCACTGGATGAAAACAGTCAGAGGCACGTAGCTAGGCATTTATTGTGAGCAACTGTTCAAAATGCATGCTTGTCTGTTGTGGAAAACATTATTAGGTCCATTTTTATCTTTCCAAGGCAAGTGTTTATTTTCCCCCCTGGCCAGTCATTAAGCAGACTTTTATTTGATAGTTTCTCATTACATACTGTACAGTGGCAGGGGTTTATTAGATTCCTCTAGGATTTGTTGGGGCGGGTCTGGTTCATTAATACCTTGAAGCAGTGGCACAAACTCATTAGCAGAAAAGCAAAATAGACAGGGAGGAGCCGGCCGACTCTTTCATCGGTGGAAATCCTCACTATCTTCGGAAGCAGCATTGTAATTCTAATTGGGATGGCACCAGTACCACAAGTCTCTTTTCGGTCCAAGAAAAAAAAAAAAAGTAGGAACTTATATCTTTCATCTTGTATCTTCGCATTCTGCGTGTCATTGCAAATTAATTGAGCCATTTTTAAAAGTTGCTGTACGCCTGAAATGGCCGGGACGTGGAGCCTGGGGCCTGGTGCGTTGGGGATTTGCAATGTCACCTCTTCCTTTACGTGACCTTGCAAGTCGACGTCCACTCAACTCCTTCGGTTCATTTCCAGCGCTAAATACTCAGGACAATTTGTGGATACAGGCTGATCCTGCCCCCTCTGGGAATGACGAATGACTCGCGCGGTTGTTTAATCTGTCACGCGCCGTGTATTGGGGGAAAACCGAGCTCGTTCGACGGCTGTCCCCCCGGCACCTCAGTTTGACACGCACGCGAGCGCAGATTTGCTTTTTAATGATGAAAATAATGGGTATGCATAGCCTCTGCCTACCTCATATTTGAAGCAGTGGTGCACTGGGTTTCTTTAAACTGAAGACAAAGTACACCCAAATTAGAAAATTATATATAGTATAACGCTGTATATGAAAATCTGTTCCAATTAAATTTGAAATTCGTCCTCAGTCCGGCTCCTATGTAAGCAATAGCCCAAATTCTAATGCCTCCTATGGAACTGTGCTTCGGTAAGTTCTTTGTTCTGTTTTAGAATCGATGACTGTGGTTTCCGAACAGAGGACGAAAGGGTGCCAAGACGCACCATGGCTGTCAGCAGACAGTAGCTTCGGCCACGATGGCCGGAGTCATCGACAAAGTATTTGCCGTTTCCCCTTCACTGCTATAAATACAGATAATTAGCGTCTCCTTCTCTATCGCCCTGGCAACAGAAAAGTTGCGGCAACGTCCCCGTAGTTGTCACCTCATTCTTACCTTCCCATCGCATTGGCTAATTATGAATGCTTAATAAGTGCTAAAAGGACAGGAAGGGTATATAAAGAGGGAGGGAGATGTCTCCTAGCTGCACAACGCTTCAGCGAACCCTTTGCCCGTTATTAATCTCCTTCTATTGTCTTTCGTCTCTTTATTTCCGACTGGTGCATTGTAATTGCTCATGGACTGAACTCGAAATCTATTTTTCTGACTGCGCAGCCGAGGGAACCGAAGAGTCATATATCAAAGGGCCACTGTGTAGTCTGTTTGTTTGTTTAAAAAATAAAAAAATAAAAATAAAAAAACTCCTTGGGTAGTTTTCAGTGACCATGGCTGAAGAGGACAAAGCTCTGCCGCAACCCTTGTTCTGCCGAGACCTGACCTGGGACCCGTTCCGGCGCTGGCCGCAGTGGAGCCGAATCTTCGACCAGGACTTCGGGACGCCCCCTTTCCCGATGCCCTGTGACCTCAGCTGGGCTGAGAGTGCTGGGAGGCAGCTGGGCACCTCCTCTTGGATGGGGTACAGACGAGCCCCTCTCTTCTCCTCGTCCGCACAGACCCCCCTGCACCCCTGTCCCAAACTACCCGGGGGCGTTTCTGAGATCCTCACCGGACAGGACAGGTGGCAAGTCAACCTGGACGTCAACCACTTCTCCCCAGAGGAAATAAGCATAAAAACCAAGGAGGGTTACCTGGAGATCACAGGTACAGTAATATATTGGCTTTACTCATCATAGTCTTTCTCAGGCATACTAAAATAAAGATAGGCTGGTTGTAAAATCACCTTAAGTGTACCTCCTGCCCAGGGAGGCTTCACCAGTCACAGAGTACATTGGTGACAGCCAATGGAACATGGCAGATTGTGATTGGTGGATATACTTCTGGTTGGCCTATTCATTTTTTTTTTTACTGGATTTGCCTTTCCTAAATGTACAAAAATCTATCCAGTGTTACAATACATATTTATGTGGAGCTGGAGACACTTGAATGTGTTTGCTGAGGCTAGGAGCTGACAGTCGCCCAGTTAAGAAAATGTGGGAACGAATAATTACGTTGACAATTATTATATCAGACGAGGTACTAAAATACTGGAGTTGAGCTGTTTCATTTCCATATGTGATATACGGTTCATTTTGACCTTATCCCCAGGGAAACATGAGGAGAGGGAGGATGAACACGGCTTTGTCTCTAGATATTTTACAAGAAAATACAAGTAAGTCCTGACAACAGCGGCCATATGTTGCGTCAGCTGGACAGCAGCAGGTCGGGAGGTTAACAGACTGCATATTTGGCTGAAGCTGTTCACTCTGATAAGTTTTTGCCGGAACTCTCTCTGTAGTCATACAAACCGTCCTCGTTTCACAGCTTGCTGTTTTCATAAAGATATATATATATATTTTTTTTCTATCTGCCATGTGATTGGATGGCTGTTACCTGTTACTTGTTTCAGACTCCCAGCCGCGATTGATCTCCATCACGTAAGCTCCTCTCTGTCCGGTGACGGGGTGCTGTCTGTGGAGGGCCCGCTGCCTGCTTCCTCCCATCCAGCAGAGATTATCATCCCCATCCAGGTGAAGAAATAATGAAGATGAACACTAACACGAAAAAAAGCCCAGGTCACAGGAACATCACAAAACAAAAAAGTCCGCCTCTTTTCAAAATGGCTGCACAGGTGAACGTACCTTTCCTGTGTCACTTTTCACCATACAAGTCCAATTTCAGATGGGTAGATTTTGGACTGACATAGGCAGCCTTCTGCTTGTGTGCTTGTGCCTGCTTTACGTTACACTCAAACGGGTAGTTTGTGTTTCTTAGCCAAGTTTCTAAGCTCTGACTATCTGTGACTGTCACTATTTGCTAATCCTCCATGAGTTGCCAGGTTTTACCTCAGCTTGTCTGTCTGTCAGATTAAATGTAATGCTGCCAAATGGATCAGACTCATAATTGACCAGCTGCATAAAAAATCTGGCATGGTTTTATAGCACAGGGACCAGCAATTAGAAAGATAATTTGAGGTTTCGTCTTGTTGTTCACAATCTGATACACTTGTTTACATTTGGGTTACAATTTCTAAATTTAGAGTGCAAATGTTATTTTCTTCCTGAGTAGTCATTTCATCACTGCTAGTGAGTGTGCCATAAGGTTTCCATTTATGGAAAAGCCTATTCTCCAGAGCTCGATGACACCTGATTTCTCATAGCACTGAGCAAACTAAATAATCCTTCAGAACACTGCATCTTTGAGTGTTTCCAGGTCTTTCCTCTGTTGTCCATAAGAAAAATGGCTGCCATCTTCTACAGGTAGAAGAGAAGCTTCAGTCTTCAGAGTGCAATGTGAAGGATGACCCGGCAGCAGTGGGAGCCAAGACCCAAGAAACCGCTGGAGGGGAGGAGAGTGGGGAAACGCAGGCTGCAGACACAGAGGAACTCCAGACCCCGCCCACACAGGGCCCCAGCGACGAACCACAGGGCGGGGATGAGCCACAGCAAGCTCCGGCTGTCCAATCAGAGTCCTCCGTGGAGCAATGGGAGGAGCTTCAGGCAGATGATTCTGAGGTGTTGGTGGAGGAGAGAGCCGCTGTCTCGGGGGGTAAGGAGGCACCCACTCAGCCCGAGGGGGGCGCAGCCGAAGAACAAGTAGATCCCAAACCTGCTCAAGAGGAGGGCGACGTGGGACAGGAACCGCAGGAGGCCTCGGGGAACCAGGAGGATCAGCCCGCCCCAGATGGAGGCGCGGAGGGGCAGGGGGAGCCGGGAGACCCCTCAACTGAGACCGGACCCCAGCAGGATGCCGCTGGAGAACCTGTACAGGAAGCCCCGGAATCCACTTCTGCGGATCCCAGCCAGGAAGCCCCAAGACCTGAGCAGGACGTCCCAGAACAGCAGGAAATAGAGCAGGTCGAGCTCACCAAGGGGGCGCCTGAATCTTGATCAGTCCAGGTCTTCTTCAAGCAACCTGCAGCTTCCTTGGCCCTGGCCCAACTCTCGACCGCAATAACCTACAGTCTCAAAACTAGCACTAAATGACCTATGGTGACCGTACTGTAACCTTTCTACCTGGGAGCACTAATAAACTATTGCATGGATCATCTCTGTCTGGGTCACAACCCATCTCATCTTTAGGCACAAAATAAACAATTAACCAAGCCATCTTCACCGATTATACATGACATTACCTGCCTCACCAGTACATACAGTACAGTAGATGCAATCATAGAGTAAACCACCACCGAATGGACAATAATGGAGGTCACTGTGAACGTATGACAAAAAGCATTAATCAGTAATAATTCATATGCATTCTATCTATCAAGTGCTGTGACATTACTGGGAATATTAAAATACCTGCTTTAATATAGATTTTTGTTTAATATACCGACAGCTCATGTGACATCTTAAACCAGTCTAACCTCTGAGCTCCCAGAAATATCGCGGGCTCAGGGGCGTGAGTAAGTGATTGCGTGAGGGACCGAGACACAGCCGAGCTGCCGCGTACAAGTCTCAGACGAGCCCGTCGCCGAATTACTCCTGCTGAGTGAAAAACGGGCCCCCTCCTAGAACATTCCCCAAAGTTTATGAATGTCAAACGAAAGACACAGACGTGACACCGAGCAGAGTAGCGTCTGGAGGGTTTATTGTTTCATAAACATTACAAAGACATCTGGTGGAGCGCTGTCAACAATGTATGCATTTTGCATAACAAACACCGTCACATGTACAAGTAAAAAAAAAAAAAAAGGCAAAGAACACCATTTTGTAAGACCTCTATAATGTCACTGGACTGATCGATGTATTGACTTTTCTCGAGAAAACATATTTACACATGGAAAAAAAAACACATTGTTACACACTGTTGAAGTTACTATTTCTTATAAAATTTCTCCAACAAAATATGATTGAGAACCAAGCCCACTCCATGGACGAGGTGTGCACACCTACACGTCGATTTGATCGGCTTGATCAAACGTACACAGGCAAACTCTGGACAGTTTGACATTATCTTTAAAAAAGGTACCACATGTGGCAAAATAAAAAACACCCTGTCTGGTGGCCTTTTTGGAGAATTCTGGGTCATGTGACCTGCTGGTGAAGGATGGGATTGCACAGGGGATGGTGTCACACTGAAAAGCAGATATCTAATTTATTGGTGCTTGCTCGATACACGGCCTACCCTTCAGCGTCATGGGATTATCCAGGTGGACGGTAACCTGCAAACTTCCTTTGTCTTTTGACATTTCACATCTTGACCACCAAGAAGCTAGGCTCCGCTGGGGCAGGCCACCTTCTAGTTCTGAAATTTGATTGGGTTACTCTAAGGGGGGGGGGGGCGAGTCCTGGTTAGTCCAGGATGGGGGCGTCCCCAGCTCGACTTTTACAAAGGGGACCAGAGCCTTGTAAATGGACGTGTGCTCATCTAATCAGGAGGACGTTCTTAAATGTCACAGAAGTTTTGGGGCAGGAGGGGAGGAGGGGTTGGAGGGGCTGTCGCGTGCTTGCGTCCCATCATCAAGGCCAACGCTTCCTAAGCCAAGGGGGCTTCCTGAGTTTTGAGCTCCGGCGCTTCCTTCTCTTTGGGTGGCTCGCTGCTGAAAAGGTAGTAAGGGGGTGTCTGGTGCGCCTCGATTATGAGGACCCCCTCGGGAGACAAGGAGGCGAAGACGCTGACGGGGTCAACATCTGACGGTATTCTGGAAAAAGGGACAGACGGAAAACAGGTGTGAAAATTACCGCAACCCCGCGAAAAAGTGGCCCATTGTGTCCGGTACGGCTGCCTCTCGGGAGTTCGTCAACCCGCTCCCTTCGCAAAGCGCCGCTCATTCAAATTTTCTACCGAGCCGATGGCGTTGACGGACACCTTGTCAAGTCCCATCTACCGAAAGGACTTCAGAGCGTTAGCCGGGCTCCAGCACTAAACGTGAGGGAAATATTTTCGGCTCCGCCAAGGTGACCCCTCTGACCTCAAAATCCAGCTTTGAGTTCACACCGCAGATCCTCCTCCCCCCCAACCCCCCACACCCTCCCCAAACACCTCGTTCCGACCTAACATTCTCGACGCCTGAAGATACATTTTTAAAAATTTATGTCGTGGTTTTCATTAAAATGTTAGTGCTGCATCGCTTGCTGCGGGAGAAAAGGGGGCTCTAGGTGTGGAATGCAGACGGAAAGTCAAGATTCCAATTACCAATTCCTGCCTGATGGACGTTTTATCACCTGAAATTGCCATCAGCATACATTACAATCATCTGTTAAAGCAGACTGGCAGCAACCAATTTTGTGATAGAGAAAATTACATTTTCTCCTATAAGGTTTTTTTTTTAGGCTTTAATAGGCTATAATTAGGCTTTAAGAGCGTAGAAGCTGCCTAATAATGGCTCGTTTTTTAAGGAAGGAGGGAGAAAGATAGAAAGAGGGAACGCAAGAGAACTGGTTAAAAAAAAAATCATGGAATGATACTCGACAGACATTTCATGGATAGATTTGTAGAAAGCCAGACTGTACAAGATTGCATTGATTTAACCATTTAAAGAAGGCTGCACGGACAACCATCTGCCCCATTAATTAGCAAATTAATTCATTAATTCATTAATTTGTTTATTCATTTGTTTTACGGGGCTGTCTCGGAATGAGCTATCAAGCAAGATTCCATCTGTGGTCCGTGGGTAGGTAACAGTAAAAGATATAGAATACATATGACTAAAATACAATCATGTTGCTATGTTTAATATACAAACAGGTACTCCAAACTCATTCCTGACATAGTGGGAACATACATAGGACCTGGGAAAGAGTGGATTATGGTCAGCTAAGCTACATTGCCATTCATAATGAGATCCAGGTCTCAGACCTCAGACACTGTCCAAAGAAGCCATAATGGTGGTCTTAATAGCTAAAATCTCAGTTCAGATACATTAGTGGCGAACCGAAATGGATCATTTGTACGAATGACAATGATGAGATTTCTACACAGTAAAGGCACTTTCACCCACAAAAATAGCCCCGGCTGTAAAATGAGTATTTAAATATGGTCCTCCTCACACAGAGAAGTGTGCACTGTGAAATAGGGGAGCTTCAAAGATGGATAGATGGATAAAAAGAAAGAGTGAGAGAGAAAAGGGTAGAGGAGAAGGGGGAGAGAGAAAAAGAAAGGGACAGATATACATAAAGGGAGAGACAGAGAGAGAGAGAAAGGGGACTAGGAAGGAAGGGGAAGAGACAGAGGAAGAGAATGAAGGGGGGGTAGGGGAGTAGAGATTGAGAAACAGAGACAGAAAGAGAAAGCGAGCGAGAGCCTGGGCTTTGTCAAGTGCCATAGCCTAAAAAGGCCTTGCCTGGGCTTTCCATAAAAGCTGCCAAGTCGCTGAGGTACTTAAATAAACCGGGGCCACGTCAGAATTTGTGCCCACCCTCCATTTAATTAGCACAGTCCTCTCACAATCCCCGCACCTCTCCGCATGTCTGCAGAGGCCGGCACGAAAGGAGGCAGGATATTATTTCCTTCCCAATGTGCCGCTGGAGAATGAGAAATACATACATCATCGCAAAAATGGGGCCGTCTCGCACTCACAGTCTATCGGGCAGGGCAAATATCGAGTGGCAAAAGTCATCATTCTCCGGCAAAGTCACATCACTCAGACAGGTTATTACTCCGGACACTGCGCGACCTTATCTGTCCGCTGCTGAATTTTGTTTACCTCTGGCTACAGTTTTATTCTCATTTTTATTATTTATTTTTTTTATTTTTATCACTCACATTGATTCTGTGTGACTGCCAGAAAAAATCTCCAATATGCTTTCTTTTCCGAGAAAAGATTGAAACACAGCTCGAGAAGCCAAGGGTGGAGAGAGAGAGAGAGAGAGAGAGAGAGGGAGAGGGAGAAAGGTCCACTCCCTTTACTGAATGACTCAACCTAAAACAGTCAGATGCCTTTGAATAACCATTGCTCAAACTGATAAAAGAGAAGGTAGCAATGCCATTACTACAACTCTAAAGGCCAGGATACAAAAAAGGGCGGAAAATGTTGATGTTTTCAGTGTACAAAACAGCCAAGTTACACACACATACAAAACACTGTCTATAAGTCATTCATTCAAACTGGCGAAATCTAGGCCCGCCATTAAAAGTACTGACATCAAAATTACACCTAGTTAGCGCCTATCTTACCTCACACAAATTAAACAAGCTGTATTCCAAAGCAATGCTACCCCACAAATGTGCTATTGTACACAACAAACCTATTAATTGTTTGTATGTTGGGAGAGGATCTATAGAGCTAGCTAACATTAATTTAGAAATGTGGCATTGCAGGGTAGCTACAGTAGCCTAGTTAAGAAGCAGTTGTCAGTACAGGCGCGGCGGTGAATGTGAACCGTATTTGACTTAAAAAAAAAAAAAACGATATACCCGGAGTGAAGAAGTCATTATCTTGCACCAGTTTCTATATGACCGGTAACGTTACATACCAGACCTGCCATCCCAATACACGGAATTAAAACTCCTGAAGTGACGCTGTTGTAAGACCAACTCTGATTCGCTGTGCGGCTCTGAGTTCTGTGATCCAATTAAAGGAAAAGTGTTGCATGGCAACAAAGCCATACGCTCTTCGTAAACACAAAGGGGTCCTACAATGAACTGGCAATAGCCTAGCTACATCCACCATCTTGCACAGTGCAAGACACGTAAAGGTTTATTTGGCAAACCCTGAAAAGTACATATTAGCATTCATTTTTAAAATATCTTGTTTAAGAAATCATTTGTAGTTTAACATTTTAAAATAATTTGTTTTATCTTTGCAATCCATTTACTCTTACAGCATATAATTACGGAAAAAAAGGTGGAAAATGTTGGTCATTATAAAAAGCAATAGCTGTCAGATCAAATCAAACAACAATAGTTGCTACATTAAAATTTCCATCATTGAAACAAGAGGTCATTTTATATGTTTATCAGACTTCATAGTTGAAATAGAAATGGACATGACTCATTGTTTGAACATCTGTTTTTCAAACAATTACTATTTTAAAGTCATTACATTCCTAGGGAATCATACTGTAATTTCCTATAAGTTTTTATATTAGTTTCAGTATTACTTAAACTGCAAACAACACCAATATAACAGCATGTCAACAATTATTTTTAATTCCCCTCAGAAACTTATCTAATATTAGTTATAATTTTTTAATGCAAATTCAGTATTACTGTAGAGTATAATTTATTATGAAAAAATAATATTTGGACAATTCAACCATTTCATGCGTACAGAGAATCAGATTTTTAATTGCTTCGCTCGCACACGAGAATTGCGATCCTTCTATTTAAATCCCTGGCTTCAATGGCTGGCGCTCTAAAATAGGAAAGTAGACTAATGCCTTGCACCCATGAGAGCGGAACTATCCAGCCAATCATTCTGGAAGCTTCTGGATACTCACTGGATTTTCTTGGTGAAGTTTTTTGTCACGATGCTCCCCTCTTCTTGCTTTTCCTCGTGTTTTCCTAGGATAAAGAGAGCAAAAATGTACACAAGTCAACATAACATGACTTAGGTCAGCCCACAATACTGTTCTTTCCAAATATTCTTGTCATGATGTAGGACTAGATTTCTCATTAGCAATACTGTTATTGCATCATTGGAGTCCTCAAGGGCGGCTTGCAATGTACTCCCAAAGCACATTATCGGCACTGTATGCTGACCTATTTCTGTGTGTTCCTGTAATATTAGTATACCACAGCGGTACCAAACTCAGGGAGGGAGGGTTGCAGTCTATGCTGTTTTTTACGCTACCCTTTGAATCGCAGCCAATTCACTTGAGTACTGAAAAACACAGAAAACCAGTAAACAATTTGGCTCTCCAGGAATGGAGTCTGACACCACCCCCCCCGGTCTAACAGGAAAACCTCATGAGGATATTTAAATGTACCCATTTCAAATTCCACATAGGCCTGAAATATATGGCACCATGGGTAAGCTTTTGATTCCTCGGAATTATGATGGTTTAATTTTAGGGATCACTGCGGTCCGACATCCGTCCAGATGCAGTGTAGTATAATAGGTAAAGAACTGGCCTTGTAACCTAAGGGCTGTAGTACACTGCAGTTGCACCCTTAAGTAAGGCAGTTAACCTACATTGCTTCAGTATGTATTGAGCAGTATAAATGGATTCTATATAAAAAATGCAAAAAGCTGTGCAGGTCACTCTGGATAAGGGCATCTGCTAAATGCCTGCAGTGTAACATAAGTGAACTCCTGGCTTTGTCACTGTGTTCCGGTCCCTAAAAAGTAATACTCAGTTTCTGGATCAACCCTTTGATGAGTAGATATTCTGGAATGTTTTTTCAAAGTTCTAGAACTCCACTGCTCTCAGTTACCAGCAGTGACTGGTACATCAGCATTAGAATGTTCGGTTGAGAACATTCTAATCACGGATTTGTGATCTTGCGACATGAAGGGTTAAGTGTCCACAAGCCCAGTGTTTTATATATCGGCCTCCTCCTTGTACATGTTAACAGAGACTGCCTGTCTGTTTCTTCACAGCACAGAATCTTAAAAAAAAAAAAAAAATGAAAGCACTTATTTTTTTGGACCGTGGTGTTACAGAGATTCTTGGAACAGTGTGGGGGGTATGTAGAGGCCTCGCCTTAAATCCAGCACTCACAGTTAACAGCTGCTTTCTGCCCCGTCTGTTGCCGTGACATGCGAAAACTGCCCTGCCCTGCCCCCTCTCTGTCGGCCAAGCTATTTGTAATCCTAACCCCCCCCCTGTGAAATCTCTGACAGTGGAGAATACCAGAACAGAACAGAAAACAACACTGGTGGGGCTCAATCTATCCGCATCCCAATCTTGATCCCTGGCGGCGCGCGATTTCGCATTCCAAAAAGGTTCCGTCGCGCTTAGCGTCTCGCGGTGCTCGGAGAGTCTCATCTGCGGTCCGCGCTCACGGAGAAAAGCCATTTCAGAACCAATTCATTTCAAGAGCACCACTTTTGGGGACGCTGGCCGAATCTGAAAGTCTATCGCAAAACAAACCCAGCATTTTGCGCCTCAGGATAGGAGTGTGCCCCTTGACTTGTGCAGAAAAGTATTTTCAACGCGTGATCCACACGCACTTCTTCATGACACGCACACGGGCACTTTTAGCGCTAGGTCAGGTCGCTTGGACGGCCTTCAGCCTTGCTACTGTGACTGACTGATCCATCTGGCATACAAAAAATGTGGATATAAAAAGCGCATGACGGGGCTAATGGTGCCGTTCTCTGGACTGTCACCCCGATTCCCATAATGCATTCCTTCACACGCTGAAGAGGGCTGAAGCACCAGATATCAGAAGAAACAAACTTTGTTTTTCATATTAAGTACAGGCTACTTGCTGCAGTAATATAAAACAAATGTATTTGGCGCCAACCAGTTCACGTGCACAACATATTTCCAAACATAGATCCTTGTGTTAACGCCACGGTCTTACACTTGTTTATCCTCCAAATAAAAGAGGACTGACAGAAATGTTTTGAAAAATTTTAGTTTAGTAGTGGTGGACCTTTTCCATTACAGGTTGTCATTGTAGGTCAAAACAGTATGGTGACATTTTGATAAAGACTCCAGATGGTTGTTACAAGCTACCGGAGCACCGAATGATCCAGAAAGAATCTGAGCAGGTGCATTGTAAGAGGAAGTCATGCCACAGGTCACACTCAGACTGTCTTCCGTGCAAACTAATCTACATGACTGGTTGGTGCGCAAAGTAGCCTCGTCGTCGTTATTGGGAAAAGATGGGGAAGTAAGTAACATAATCCGGATTTGGCCGCATGATCCTGCACTTGTCAACCACATATTTCAGATGCGACGTCAGTGACGCACAGAACGCACAGTAGTGAATATGCACAGAAGCCAATCGAATCGTTTGGAAACTAATATGACGTTAGATGTAGTCTCACTTTTAACACAGTAGGCTGCTAGCGGTGAATCTGATAGAGACCATCATTGTTGTTATACCTGTGTGTACAGATGACAATATTCTAGTTGAGAGTTGTAAAATGGAAAAATACTTTGAAAAACATACCACTACAACTACAAATAATAATAATAATAATAATAACCGTCGAAACAACAGTACTCTAGATACTCACCTGAAACTTCTACAAATCCGTCTTTAGTTTTAACGTTAATCTCTTCTGGTTTGAAGCTGTGCACATTCACGCAAACTTTCCATGGCTCTCCCGGGACAGAGACGGGCGAACCACGGGGCTCGCTGTACATCGAGCTGAACGAAGGACCGGGGCTACCACTCCTGGACGAGCGAGGGAACCCCGACCGCAAGGAGCCGGTCCAGGGTGAGCCCAAACGGGTGCTTAGCCTGGGTCGTGCCCAGCCTGGCCAGTCCATTGACAGGTCTTCGGAAAAAGGTGCCATTCCAAAGTCGTCATCCATAAACCGAGAAGCGAGTGACTGATCTCTAAACGGGTCCCGCGAGATCCTCTGCCTGTTGCCCAAGGGGTAGAACTCTCCGTCCGCCATTGTGTAATTCGCCTGGACAATGAAGGGCAAACGTAGACTACTTTTGTTTTCTTTGCTTTTTCTACACTACCACAACCTTAACGAAATATTACATAAGGTTTTCAGTTGAGATCACAAACTGTTGAATACCACCTTGCTTTTCCAGAAATGTTCAGTATAAACATTCACTTCTCCTATTCTACCGGTTTATTTACATGTGCTACTTAAAGTCCAGTGGTGCTTTTCTTTTGCACTCAAAGCGTTTTCTGAAAACACCAGCTGCAGTTTGTCGGCTTTTATATAGTGGGCTTCCCCAAGGCGGCGGTTCTGGATTATGCGCCTTAACCGGAATGTGCGCAACAGCTGACAGGAGCTTCTGGACGCCTCCAGTCCAAGTTTAGCAATCGCCCCTGTCATTCAGGAAAGCCAGCACACCGAGACTCGTCCCTCCCCCAAATAACTCATTAGCTTTTTAATAGAAATGAGCTCAAGGCTGCAAGGCCAGAGGCTGGGTAAGAGTTATACACAAACTGATGTCACTGACCAAATAGGACAAACCGCTTTAATCATACAAACACGTAAGTTCCTGCAACATGCCGTAAGGTCTTATATTCCAAAATTTGCCGAGACAGCATGGCAGACTTGTGTCTTCCCTCAGAACAAACAATTCTAACGAACCGAGTGTCTTACAGAGGCTGGAACTTTTTTTTTTGTTGACCAAAAACTGAAGTAAAATAAAAAGGTAGATTTTTCTAAACAGCTTTTATTCAGGATTTTTACAGGCTCACAAGATCCAAGAGGAAGACTAAATTTAAGGGGATTCCATATGGATTACGATTAAGATTTAGAGAGATTGATGGGCACATTATGTACACAAGTATAAATTCAGCTCAAAATCACACACTTAAGAAAGGTATCAGTATTTCCCCAAATATTTATGTTCACACAAATTTTGATAGGTTCCAATGACACTATTAAATGTAATCAGAAGGCCGTTTTCTGATTGCGCTTGCTGTGACCTCTTTGAGTCACGCGCTGATCCACACCTGCATTTATCCCTCCGGCCTCAAGATGGCGATCAAGTCACTGTCTAATCGTCGAATGAGTAGTTATATAAAAAAAAAAATAGTGATAATAATAATTTATTTGCGGTCTTTTACACAGCACATGCCTGACTGGCTGATTGAAATGCTGACTTTCAGGGGCATTGCCTCGGGAATGCACACTTCCGTAAATATTAGAATAACTAACAGCAAAGCGTAAATTATACACCAAGGCATCAATTTAACAACCCCCACATACTGTAAAAGCGTCTCAGCCATTTTATTTGTGCTCTTAATCATAGATTTCCCATATGTAATTATTAGTTATATAGTTTATATCCTGAAATTGAATCCAGTAGAATGATCCTCTGATGATCATTCAGTCAGTCACACTATTAGCCTACAAATGAGCAGTAACTTGATCGCCATTTTGAAAGTTGTGGAGTAGAACATTGAAGAAACAAGACCCCATGACAGGTGCAGAGCCCTAACTGAAGGAGCTTTCTGTCAAAGCATTGACTGGCGCAAGCAAACTATCAGCGGACATTTTTTTAACCCAAGTAAATTTTCTCCACTGTTATTCTGGTGACACCACACTGGGTGTGAAAATGGCTTTTCAAATACAGTCAGTGTCAATTTGTCTTGTGACTTATGGATACACAATCTTATCTAAACCAACATATGATTTTTTCTAAGAAAATCTCTTGCTATTCCCTCTTTCTATTAATGACATTAGAAAGCACACATCTGCTGAGCCACTGAAATGGGGAATTATCTACATACAAAAAAAAAGAATCTGCCCAAAAGACATGTTCATATTTTTTCCCATAGTGCCACACACAATTGAATTAAATAAATACCCTCCCTCCATTTTGTTACACTGACGCTTATTTACACAACATTAAATATACATATTCATATTCCAACATTTTTATACCGTATACCAAAAAGCAAACAAAAGGTAACTCGCTTGAAAAAGCATATCACTTGTACTTTGAAATATAGCTTTCTTTGCAGTTATTCTCCATTCTTTCTAATTCTCTAAATAAATTACTTGACAAACTGTAAATCAATACCAGGGACAAGTCTTACCTGTCATCCTAATATATACAATGCATAGAGAACACATCTTGGTAAAAGTAACATTTTGTTTTTACATCTTTTAACATAGTATCATCTTTTCTTTTACAATTTGGGAAAAATATACAGTTTTAAATTGTAACGTCTTTCCACCAGTACCAAATCCTGTTCACTTTCTGTAGTTGTATGTAGTGTTCCGTTAAATTTTGGAGTGAAGCGCCAAAGAAATGCCTTAAAATAACAACTATATCAAGTTTAAAGGGGCAATTCATCAAAAAATGAAATTAAGGTGTGTTTCAAAGTTAAATTTGTAAATTGTATTTAAATGGTTTCCATTTTTTTTCTAGAACTTAAAATGAAATCAATTGTGAAATGTGGGTTGAAAAGTAGTACCACCTTAAGTAAATTTCCTCTATAAATACCGCCCTGGATATATATATATATTTTTTTTTTTTTACTATTTTGTTAGAACAGGTCTCCCCTGATGCTATTTTGAAACATTCACAGTAATGGAGGAACAGAATCATAATTATATTCATGCTATTAACACATAAGGAGGAGAAAGTGTACCATAGGAAAAGGTCTCCTTGTGTGAAGTCTATGTAAACTTGGTCACAATTTATGTATCACTGAATCAGCAGTCATTCCTGTTGTGCTAAACACGTCATACATCAAAATAAATACATTTATAAAAAAAATAATACACAAAAATAAATACATGAATAAATATGCATTAAATAGCTGGTTCATAACTTAATTTTCCCTTCATAAATTCCAAAAAGAGAAACGGCAGCCCATTTGAGCCACGTTCAATGGACTTTTCAAATACTAAACAGCTTTGACTAGATACAACTTTAAGAAGAGCATCCTACTAATCAGTATGTAAACGAAAGTGCAGAATGAAAAACACGGGGCTTTGTTTCCATAGCTCTTTGCAGTCTCTTGGTTATCCAAATAAATAGACAAATAAATATCGTAAACACTGCAGTTACACAATATACACATTGAACCGAATAATAAATAAAGCTCTGTGTTGAGAAACGGTTTCCTGATCTGAGACTTTTGTGTAAGACGAATGCAATGTTTGAATGACTGTCTCACTGACAAAACCATTCTTCTGGCTGCTTTGGTCACTGGAGACGCTGGTCCACCTCGAAAGGTGACGAGATGCAACAGAAAGTATGTCGGTTGGCACGGCAACAACAAAAAGCTGACCTTGCGACACAGATCTAGGCCAATGAGGTTTGAAAGTTTGGGGCAGACTCGCTGTCCGTCTCTGGGTCATAGCGTCAGCTCGAAGATCACACGGTCTGCCCTTCCTCAGTTTAAATAATCCGGTTCTGTTCTTGTGCACAGCACGCCCACACTGCCCTGATCTGTTTTACGGGAGATGCTATCTTACGTCGCGTCTCTTACAACACTTACAACAATGGACTGAAGAGCGGAACAGCTGGGTTTTATACTGTAATGTTGGCAGTGAACTGGAATTCCTCAACAAAGAGGAGAAATCTCCTATTAAGCACAGACTGTTGTTGGGTATACGGTGATGCTAATGTTTTCCATTTGACTCACTCCCATTGACAAATGAATGGAAATGAATGTAAAAAAAATATATAGCATGCCATGCTTTAAAGAAAAATTTTAAAACATAGAAAATGAGTCACACATCAACCCAACGCTATCTTAATTTCCTCAAATATGGAGCGATTCCTCAGAAGTCACACTGTATTAAAAAAACAACTACAGACTGCCCACTGGCCATGCAATGAACACACTCTTTAAGATCCCTAGTTTGAATAAATAAATAAATGAATAAATCCAATCAAAAGTTGATGGAAAGTTTGATCCATTCTGGCACAGAGCTGGCTTCCTCCTCTCGAGAATTCGCCAAAGGTGAGTCCGTGGTGAATGTTTAAACACCATAGATCTTACTTCTGAGTTGGGAGTGTTTCTGAACTACAGTACAGAAGGTACGTACTTAAAGCAACTGCGAAACTAACCATGAAATAACATCGAATGGAACCTGAAATGGTTTTCTTTTAAACATAAATCCAGAGGAACTACTTGTCTGGATGTACCAAGCAATGCCTGAACATTTAAGAATTATATCCATTTGTATCGTCCACCATGTGACTTTAGTGATAATCTATGAGAGCGTGGTCAGTAGATACTTTTGCAGAGATGGACCCTGGGGGACCTGAAACGCTTGTAGAAATGTACGTATTCCCTTTGTTATTTTAGCGTTAACGCAGCAGTGCTGAAACAGCATTACTTCAATAGTACGAATATCAACGATCATCTGGGAAAACCCAGAGAATTGGGTTTTTTTTTTTTTTTACAATGAGAAACTACAGAGGAAAAGGTGCCATAATGGTGCTGGAACAGCTAAAAGAGAATACAAGTCTATCCAAGGACCTTAAATATCACTGAAGAGGAACAAACCAGCATTACACCCACCGAGTGGTGGTATTGGACAGGGTACAAGGGGGGTGGAAAATGCACACTTATACATTCCTGTTTCTTCATCTACAGTCATTCGCCTGACATGGACGTCGTTGTCCTATTAAGGAGCACAAAAATAATAATAAATTGACGAGAAGCTCAAGGTTCTAGAAACCCTTGTTGACGTCTTCTAGTTCAGCCGTCAGTCGCAGAACCGCTCGTATCCTGCATCCGCACCCCAAAAAATCCGTATAGGACCCCGGGGCTTTGTCTTGTATTGAGCCGCCGCGATCTCGACCAGGGTTCGTTCGCTTAGCGCCTTGACCGACCGTAGCTGCCAACCGAGTCGTAGCTCCGGCTCCGGCTCCGGCTCCGGCTACGCCCGCTGAGCGTGCTCCAGGAGCTGCGACTGTAGCTGCGGTAGGAGGACAGCAAGCTCCGGCTCCGGGTTCGACTGCGACTGCGGGTGAAGAGGCTGCACCAGGAGGAGTAGCTGGTGGATCGGCTGCTGGAGGAGGGGCTGGGCCGGTAGTAGGGGATGGGCCTCTTTCTGGCGCTGCGGAAAAAAACCCGCAGGAGAACAGCATGAGTCGCGCTGCTTAGGCTTTTTTGGTAAGTAGGCGAATAACACTCTTATTAAAAATGAAACACCAGTACTCTTTATCCGCCCATCTTGGAATACACGAATTTGTGGTAAATGGGAAAAGCGCCGTAGTGAATCCCGCAACAAATCGGGGACAATAACATTTTCATGCTGTCATTGCTGTTGCAAAAAAAAAAAAAATGTTGATTGAAATGGGTTGCGAAGTTCACGGGCGAACTAGCTGTGAAATGTTATTGTCAATCTACACGGTGCAGTGTAATGACAGTTTACTGTCTACCCCATGTCTCCAGAACAACTTTTAAGCAATGAGTGCACAGTCTTAATCCCACTCACCCTATCCCAGCATGCATTCTGATAAAGCGATACCAACAACAAATGCAACAATATCATGAATACGATAAATAAAACAAAATATGGGTGAGAGAATTGTGACTTAAAAGAGGCTTTGATGTTTAAATATTTCTCAAAATTATTACTATTATTATACTTTTATTACTGAGATCATTATGTTGAGCAAGGTCGATCATGTAAGCCCGGGACATTCAGGGTGCCTTCTGACTGCACTGGGAGGTTCTGCACAGACCTGGTGATTCTCCGGGCCTCCAGGTGACTGGGTGAATCTCTCCTCCTCTTCCTCATGGGAGAGTAGGACCTGCGTCTGTGTCTTTCTTTGCCCCGTCTCGTCTGCTTCTCGCAGGAGCCGTACTTCTTGTGCCCTCTCTCTGGCTCTCTGGACCTTCAGCGAGAGACAACAAAGGAGTCGGAACAGAACGTTTGCTGTTCATTGGAAACAAACAACATCAAAACAGACAATGCTGGCCTATGAGATACTCTTGTTCGCTCACTGTCTGTCTCCCTCCTTCCCCTGCTCTATGCACTGACACATAATACACATTATCTATCTATCTATCTATCTATCTATCTATCTATCTATCTATCTATCTATCTGTCTATCTGTCTGTCTGTCTGTCTGTCTGTCTGTCTGTCTGTCTATAAAAGGGCTGTCATTCTTAAAAAGATGTAAATACCAACAGTTTGCACCATATTCATTGTTTCATTATATTTCAATTCACTGGGTTGGAGTTGAATTGAATGTAAAGAGGGACAGTTTGCTATGACAATATTATAATGTCATGACTTCCCATTGCTGGTTTATCATCATTAAAGCATCGCAAGGCATTTTGAAAGACGCATACTGGGTACCTGCTGGGGGTGTATCTTGAATAACTGGAGCTCCTTTGGGAACTCCTACTGGCCGAGCTCCTCCTGCTTCTCGATTTGGCTGCATAGCTGGGCGAATGGGAGTATGACCTTGAAATGTGCAGACAGAAATCCCTTAGCTTGAGCCTCCATTTCATTCAAATTTATCAGTGCAAACAGGAGGCCACAAGAACAAAAATGCCTGAAATCTTTGAAAGAAGTAATATTCGAATGAAATGTAAGCAGCGTTTAACCCTGATTTACACTCCCGCCCCCCTCCCCCTTTGGAATGCCCCATTGAATAGCCGGGCTGGTATGGCAGTGTGTGGAATCGCCATGGAAACCCAACTGACCTCCTCGAGGACAGCGATCGGCTGCGAGAGGAACCGGGGGAGCGCCTGGAGCTCCGGGAGGATCCGCTTCGACTCCGGCTCCGGCTCCGACTCCGACTGCTGCTCCGCGAGTACGTCCTGGAACGATCGCGGGGAGGGGCGGGGCCCCGGCCGGTGGGGACCCCGAACTTCAGCCTCCCCAACGCCACGCCATTGCTTGCGGTCGCCGGCATGCTGAAAAGGGCATTTGGGTTTAAGCTTCAGGTCCTCCATTTTGTAACCTCTTTACTGCTGTACCTGGTATCTGTGACTGCGTGTATGGGTAATGTACATGGCTATGGCTTGTTTGTTGTTCTCCACTCCTGTCAGCCCACAAAATACTCCCACAATATATATAATGCTGCTTAAAGGCATACTATGCAGGATTTTTAACTTGAAAATATTCTGAAAGAACCATGCTGAGGCATATTTATGATTCCTTGGCAATCTCAGTCGTTACGCACTGTTATTCTAAAATATGTTTCTGGTCGTGGCACTCTTTTATGTGTTAGGGAGGGGTGGGTGTGGCTACAGAGCCTGTAGTTTGGGATCAGATTCAACGGAGTGTCCGTTGCTATAGGCAGCAAGCCGATGTAATGGCCCAGACACAGTGAAGCAAAAAGACAAGCCAAGCCAAGGCTCATTCAAGAATTTGAGTTACTTGGAATTGCTTTTCCCTGCCTAATGTCTGGTCTGAGAAATTTACTGGTGGTTTCTCATGAATTTGCATGTCTGTGACTTGGTCCCGGGGGTACTCAGGGGTAAGTGGGTTGCCTTGGCAGAGTTGAAGATGGAGGAGGAATCTTCTTTGATTGAAAACACAGGCTGAACAATCGTGCATAATATGCCTTTAACACCTTGAAGTGGTAATTATATGTTAGCTCTTATTTGTGTCTGCGTGTGTATGCTGAAATATGCTGATGTACAAAACACTATCACATCAGTATTCCACAAGCGTTGCACGACTCACCTTTGTCTGATCCCATTTACGTGGTTTGCCGAACCCTTTTCCGAGGGCAGCGGTTTACACAGAGAGGAGTAACTGGTGACCGAATTCCCTGAATCTGAGGCGTTGTCGCCGTCTGTGAATCTCAGTTTTTCTGGGGAGGGCAACCCTACGCACGGGCTCTTTTTGTCTTCGTTGACCTTCGACCTCGACAAGTTCGTTTTGGTTGACGGCGGAGAAGACGTGTCGTTCCCGGAGTCGTAGTCCTGTCGTCCCCTGTTCGGACCGGACAGAATGTCGTGGGGGAATCCCTTTTTGGTAAAAATGTCCCCTCCAGAATCTGACTGCACAATCTGCAAGCAGACAAGAGGCAGCCATTGCAGTGCTTGATGATGCACTCTGGGTAAGCTCAAGCAGCCTGAGAGAAGCACTGTACACACTCTATAGAGCCATGTATTTCCCTACAAAACACAGAGAAGAAATTATTTTGGGACAGGAAACTAGGAAAGATTAAGACGTCATGCAAATTTCTAGCATGCGAGTAAATGTTTAAAAAAAAGAAATCGTCAGGAAAGCAAATGAACCAAAGCAAAGTATTGGTCGAGTAAGTAAACATTTAACTAATAAAACGTATGAAAAGAACAACCAAGAAGAAAGAGGTGTATCCAAAGCAAAGAGAAAATATGTGTGAATAAAACTACCAACGGCTTTAAAGTTGAGAAAGAGAATGTAAACAGAGCCCCCAATAAAAGCATCTTTGTTTAAAGGACATCGAACAAACATCACAAAATGGGTATTATGTAGAAATTAAACAAAATTGCAGACAAAGAGATATTCCATCACTCTAACTAAGAAAGCCCTCAAGAAAAGGTACAGATTTTTTTTTGTTCTTTTTTTTTCCCCTGTAGGAAGAAATTAATTTGCCTCCAGCGACCTACAGTAAATCCCTAAGTCTGCGGATAGCATCGACTTACCAATCAAGATTTCCTCCTTAAGTAGGTAAGGTGTAAGAAAAAGGGAAGAGCGGGTAACATAAGTGCATCATTAGAGTCGTAAATTACAAGAAAAAGACAAATAACCCCTCTCTTCAATTCCTGCGTCAGCAGCTTCCAATGCCTGCTCCTTCTCCTGCTCCTCACTTCTACTACTTGTGTGAGTTTTTTTTTCCTTTTTTTTTTTTTGGGCGTTTTTCTGGGACAAGATGCTGATGTGCAAAAAGTAATTGGGTTTGAACAATTCACGGCAAACGGGGCTTTGGAGGGCGTTTAATTACAAAACAATGCTGTAAACGAAATTCACTTCCAAAAAAAGGAGTAAGGCCTATGTGTGGCTGTTCTTAGGACTTAATATATATGAGCGTGACTGATTTGGATCCGTTCTGTGCGTTTTCAATTAAGCCTGTTCAATTTTTGAGTCCTTAAGTAATCAAGAAACTTACGTGATTCTAAATAGAACGTTTCCGTTTTTTTAAAATAAGATAGTAGTGGCTGTATGTGTTCTTTTTTTATGGCGCTTGAAAGTATTCAGTATTTTTACCCGGAAGCCAAATACCAGGTCCCAAGAGTTGAAGCTTACTTTAAAATTGAGATTAAAAAAAAATAAAAATCTTAACTGACGGAGTGTTTGGTATATTGTACAAAATATTCCAGTGCCATTAACAATGGCACCCATTGTGGATCCAGATGCCTAGCTGTTCCACACACAGGTAAAACAACAGTTCCCTCTTACAGGGCGATCACACTGTGAAACTATTCCCTGTTTACGAATCAGACACGGAGTCAGTCTGCTCCAGTGGGACAGAGAGGACAAATCTGCAGAGAGGAAAATGGGTTCCCCTCCTAATCACGGTCCACTGATCCCTCTCTTCCCCATGCATCCTCCTGGGATATGGCTAAGGAAAAGATAGTGCCCGCTGCTTTAAATTGATATTTCATCCTCAAGTCTGATTTGACTTTTTTTGTTGGATTTTTTCTTACATTAATTTCTTCCCACCTTGTCTTTTGAAAACGCCCACTTTATCTTCTAGTCACTATCAATATGATTGGGGTGTGGCGCATATGTAATTGGCCATATGACCAGAAAGTTTCCGGTTCAAATCCCAGAAGGGGCACTACCATTCTACTCTTGAGCAAAGTGCTTAATATGAATTTGTTCAACATACATCCAGTGGTACAGATGGATTTCATGTTTAATGCAAGCTGTGCAAATGTCCCTGGAGGTCATTCTCAAGGTCATTCACTGAGTAAACAACAAAAGATACTGCATTTGGGCATCTTTTCTTTAGCCAATTAGTTAACGATCCCCTCGTCCCTCTCTATTTAGTTCCAGATAAACAATTGAGGGGCTTCCCCTGTGAATCGTCCCCCAAAGACCACCTTTCGCCCCCGAGATCGCTCACAATCAAAACAACATTAGCGCAGTTGGTTTAGGAAGGAAGGCTTTTGAAGCAGAGTTCATTAAGGGCTGATCTACTGGGAACTGCAACAGAAAGATTTGCAATGCTACTTGGGTATTCTAGAGAAGAGAAAAAAAATACTTATCAGCTTGACTGAAAAGTTAATATTTTATTTTACCCAGTTTAGACCAATACCCACCTTTCCCTTATTCATGAGGAAGGCTTTAGTAAAAAGGAAATATTAACAAAATACCCAATTTGGATTGAACAAATGAAAAAAAAAAGAGGTAGATTAATATTGGTGTTAATATGAGGACACACAATCTGCTTTTGAGTTTTCTGGAAACAAGAACTTCAATCGAGAATGATTTCAAGGAAATCATCTAAACACTTTTTCTTTTTAAGATGAAGCTTAGTTTTTTAAAAATGTATTGTTGAGCAACTGTGGTAGCAGGTGATGAAGTTGAGGTATAACCATTATATGGATGAAAAACTATGAATTCAAAAGTTTTTATATTCTAAATTCAGGTACAAGTCATTTTGTGAAGAAAAATAAAACCATATTGCGTTTCCTAGATCTACCGCCTTGGCAGTAGAAGAAGGCATTAAAATAGAAAGCTTCAACACATACTTTTTTCACTTCAATTAAACACTCTGTGGCCTGTGATTAAAGTATCTGAAGATGTAATTAGCATAATTTAATGATTGCCAGCAAGGAGCGAAAGGTTTCCTTGCTTCAGCAAGCCTGAGACAAAGACTCAATAGACAGATCTGAGTTTAAAAAGGCAATTTCATGATGAGAAACCAAACAAAGGCCGGAGCCTCTCGATATAGCCCTCCAAAAGATCCGCGTAACATTTTACTGCTGAAAACAGTGTTCGTGCTCAGCTCATTATTCCTTAAAGGTCAAATTATTTTAACCCCTTCCTCACATCCCATGCTGAGATAGCGTTAGCGGTTAGCGTCATACAACACGTTCAAAATAATACTGGCGAACGGCAGAAGGGGGCACTAAGTAGATTGAAGAAAAATTTGATGATTGTTTAATATGATTGAAAAGTTAAATATGTTTTCATCTGACATTTACTTTAAACCACCCTCCTCTGAAAGATATGTAATTATGAGGGCCTGCTTTCCCAATGTGGTATATTAAATATGTATCTAAATGTGTGGGATATTTGAACTTTTTTTTAGTAACTTCTTCAATATATCAGAGGCTATCGCTTGTCATTGTTGTGTTGATTCTATATGCTCCATGCATCTACCTCTTTGATGGATTGTTCCGTTTTGTATTAAGTCAATAGTATAATATAAAAACAGAAAAACAATAACAGATGACTTTAGTAGTAAAAAAGGAGGAAGCATAAAACGAGGTCAGGAAACATGAGGGAGGCCATGTAAAATGACTTAAGATCCAACATTTAAATATAAATAAAAAAATCTGCAGTAGAAAGCATGTAATCAATTTGTTTCTCAGTAGATTAATGATTTCACTTGGCTTGAAAGTCTGAACACACTTGTCGGTGTGTACATGTGTCAGAGACCATATGCCTGTAAACTCAAATTATTTTTTTAATTAAGCGGAATGTTATTAAAGTTAAAAATTTGACAAACATGGAATAGTTATTACTGATCTACAGGGAGGTTAATTGGTGCCGTAACTAATTAAATTAGATATTACACTAGCATTGGTGTGTAACATTATGAGAAAGCATAAGTTTTACATGGCCTTAATTGATTAATAAAAATAAAAAAAATTGTCAGGAACATTAGTCAGCTATCGGGTAACCTGAGAAACACTTACGCTGCCATTGGAAGGTGTCGAGTGGAAGTTTGGAGGAGTCGTACAGGCCGACTTGGTAACCGGTCGCCACTCGAACCCCGTCCGGTCCTGGGACGCGTGGCCGTTCTGTCTGAGGCCGGGACGGCTGTCTGGACCCTCCGACTGAGCGCGCTCCACAGACCTGCGCAGATGCCTACGGACAAACATGTCGGTCAGGCCCGGTGGCTCAGAAGGAACAAGCATGCAAATTGGCAACGGCGCCCTCTTGTGGTGTGGACTCATAAGGAAAATGCTGAGCTGCAGCCACTCAAATCAGCAACTGCGTCCTCTTGTGGCCAGGATCTATAAAAATTCAAGTACAACTACACAAATCAGCACTGATGCCCCCTTCTAGTGGGTACCCATAAAAACAATGAAGCAACACCTGAAAGCTTTCATTGAATTTCACTGTGGGTTAGCTTGGTATCCAGGCACTTAGCCATACAGCTAGCAAGCTGGCAGCAACTAAAGGATCTGGAAAGTATTGCATCAATATGTTCTTGGCTTTTCTCGCAAGACCAAGTCCAACCAATCATAATTCTTGTTAGTAAGCGGTATCACTTGGCATGGATTTGTATATATTAACCCGAAAGCATACCCAACAACTTTTTGGGAAAATATTGCCATTTAAAATGGCTTTCAATAACAGCAAAACAGAGCATTGCCAGACCCAGTAGGTGCTTAGCTACACTAACACATTATGGGCCTGGTTCTCAGGTTAACTGTAGATATCTTGAAGGGAAAATATGGTACAGTCATAATGGTCCTTGAGAGCTGCAATGCATCTTCCATTCACACCCTTAATTACTTAATTGTAGGAACTATTATCTGTAATTATGATATACAAAAGGCAGTAAGAAATAAGTGATTTATGTAGAGCTAGAATATGTGTAGGACTAAAGCAGTCCTAGGAGAGGACCCATTATTCCTGGACAAGCAATTGGTATTTTTTTGTTATGTTTTCTTCTCTCAGAATATTTTACTAGCTCTGCCACAAGCACAAGGGAAAAGGGAACAATTCATGATGCTACACTCCTTTGAAAGAACACCGCTTTTCTGTAAAATATGAGCAATTCATGGACAGTGATTGGTTTTTCAAGAGGCGTTTTTATAAGAACTACAAAAAGATGTCCTCTGTAAATAATCCTGTGTCATGTTGATGTATACACCTGGCAGCCTTCAAGGTCACTGCAGCTCATAAAATAACAAAACTCAAGTCTTTGTCACGCAAACAGGATTCAATGAAAAGTGAATTTAATACAGCCACTACCCTTTATGAGCATGTGTGTTGTATGCCTATATCACTCAGAGGGATCTGCTTTCTCTGTGATTTTTCTCACATGGCGAATAAAACTAGTTTTTATCTCCGCTGTGATGTTCCCGGGCAGAAGGCTCGTTCTCTTAATGGTCCTGAAGATTATTCCAGAAAAGGGACACAAGATTCCTGATTGGCCCAAAGACACGCGTCAACCGTTAAGGCATCCAATGGGCACAGGGTACTCAAATGCTGCCAGAGACAGGATTGGCTGCTTTGCATGCCAGCCATGGCCAGGGCGGGAAAGTACATGGGCTGTCGGTTGGTCGGTGAACAGCAGCAGCAATGCCTTGGCCCATGCAGGCCAGCAGACTGGTTCTCAACCCACCAGTGGGAGAAAATATGTGGGACCCAGGTAGGACCACACGTTGGTTGGACAGGATCTCAGACCACATGAAGTCACCTCGTAGTTGTTCCAATGACCATGATGTGCACTTTTGTACGTCGCTTTGGATAAAAGCGTCTGCTAAATAAATGTAATGTAGTGTAAACAGAGGACATGCTCTTTGAGGGGAAGACAGGTGCTTTCACATGCGCCCACGCAAACGGAAGCAGACGTCGACCGCGCCGTAAAACAATTGTCCGCTGAGGCGCAGGGTCCTTGGGAATTGGAAGACAATTCCCATTGTTCCTCATTGTCTCCCCAACAACGGCGCGCCCCGATTTTCCTTTTCCCGCGGAGCGGAATGCCAAGCCGAGCAACGTTCCATTTCTGTAATGATTTTCCTCTGCCAAGCATCCCATGGAAATTCCAAATAATGGAGAGATCAAGAGGGATTTGAAAGCAATCATCTTTAGCTTAAGACTATTTCAATTTGAAAAGCCTGGCTCCTTTTCTCCTGCCTGCTCTACGACGAGAGGTCTGTGCTGTCCGTGTGTATGAATGGGGTGCGTGAATAAATTAGTGATTACCAAGTGCCAAACTAAGCTCGTAAATCAAACGTAACCATAAACTGTGAAGGCTGCTCAAACCAAGAGCTGCTAGAAACACACTATAGTCAGTATGAAATTTTATTTCTTTTGCCCAAGACCATACATACCTACCCACCCACCCACCCACCCACCCATGGTGTTGTATTAGGAATGGTGTATGTGAACTTAGCAAACCCTGAGGCTGGTGGTCAAGGGAATGCTCGACACAGATTAGGTATCTATGAGCATACCCATTCAGTTTACTCCAAACAACCCCCCCCCCCCCCCCTTTCCCCACCCCCTGTGCTGTAACGCATTTCCACAGACTACCAATCGATCCGTGTCCCTGTTTTTTTTTTTTTTCCCTCCACAGCCGGGGTCTATGAGAAACCGATTAAAAGCCACCCGGCCATCCGTCGGAATGTCACCTCTGTGGTATCAGTCATCGCCGTGGCAGCAAACCGAGGTTTTTTTTTTTTTTTTTTTTTTCCCTCTCTCCCGCAGCAGATAAGATAAACAGACGCCCTCTCCCCTCACCTGCTGTCGGCGCTGGAGCATCGCCAAGCGGAACTCTCCGACTCTGACCGCCGGTGGCGTCGTCTCCGGTGCGCGTGACTCCGTGACCTGCGCGGCAGAGCGAGACGGCGGACAGATAATCAACTCCCGCCCCCCCCCCTCTCACCGAGGAGAGAGCGAGCGAGCGCGGCGATGGCGGACCTTCGCCCCAGAGAGGGACGGGCGACACCGCGATACGGGGTTGCGCTCCCCCCTGTAAATTAGCTGCGAGGACGGCGAAAAGCGTTACTCCTTATCTTTCTGAAAACAAGGGTGATTGCCCCTCCGAGTGCAGGAGCGATAACAGCAACGGGAGCACTTCAGACGCACGCTGTGGCTCGGAAGCAAGTTGTAGAAAACTGCGCTTGCCCAAAGTCAACTTGTTGAGAGTGACCACAGCTAAAATGGAATAGAATTTAAAATGGAACTTAACTTATTACTTATTTGTCTTTGTCTGCCTTGGATCCAGTGACCTACGTATGAACCAACCCCAGGCACTCCATCTCTACAGCATCAGGACTAAAAATCGACCTTTAACTCGTCTCTCTGGTCATGTTGGAGGAGAGTAGGGACACAGTAGCTAACATCCCAAAAAGCAAGCACAGAGGGCTGGCTGGGATCGAAAGATAGACTCGGATCTCTGAGGTGCAGGAGCTGGCCGAGGGGTTCTGCTGGAGGCGCAGCCCCCAAAAATTCTCCTCAAGGTCAGAAGCACGGTTCGGTTCAGCTCAGAGCACTATAAAATGTTGCCGGCTCCCGGTGTGAAATTGGTTTCTCTCTCCCCCTCTCCCTCTCCCTCTCCCTCTCCCGCCCCCTTTCACTCCGCCCCTGTTTGGGAGTGTTTGGCAATGTGCCACAAGGTTGGCCTCTGATACTCCCATGCCTGCCCCGCCTCCCCCCCCCCCCCCCATCCAAGTCTAATCTTAGAGCAGGCAAGCACCTGCAGTTCTGCCCACCAGGAAGAAGCCTCAACCATGCTATGAAACATCCCATCGCCACCAGTGCAGTCACTGCCTCCCCGTTCTGAAGTCCTATCTGTCCAGGGCCCACCTGTCCAGGATCAGCTAACCAAAACCCTCTGCTAACTCGACCATAATACACTGAAATGATCAAACTGATCCCAGGTCAGTGTTCATAGGGGCAGAGTTGGTTTAAACCAGTTAAAATCAGTTAGTTAAAAACATGTTGGTCCTAGAGGCCCACAGGCCTTTCTGATATTAGTTTTCACTGTAAAATCAGTGATTGATTTAGACCCAGAGATACACAGAATCCTTGTTCACCATAGGCAAAATCAGTCAACTGTGTTGAAAACTGCTTGATCAGTAAAGAATAACAACAAAAAGCAGCATGTCTGTCTCGCTTTGGTCCTTAAACATTGGCCACATCTGGCTCTGTACATTTCCATCAGTGTATTGTCGTGGGAAATTCTAACGCAGAACCAACAAAAAAACAAGAGGAGAAGAACAAGACCGACTTCCCCCGAAGGAAATCAGAGAGAACATTATATTATACGGCGGTGTTATCTGCGGCCTCTCCTTAAAAAATCTTCCCTGGGAACGCAGCCTTTAGTTCAGGCTGAATGAATGACAGTGAGCACAAACAATCAGGACAGCGCTACACAAGGCTAGCACAAAGGCTCGGTTATATCGCCGATGTCCTGGATCCGGAACTGATTTCCCAAATGTAATTTTCAAACTCTCGGCACAGTTCAAGCATCGCGCGGTGGCCACGGCAACGGCTCATTGTTTCTCATGCCTCCAACGTTTTAATATAAAAACACGAAAACAAGTGACAATAACCAACCTTTTCTTGTGCTTTCTGTACTCCTTTCTTTTGCTTGAAGAGCTGAAAAGGGAATCAGAGGATCATAAGATAGGGATCACATACTGAGGATTCACAGTTATGAGAAATCACAGAATCATTAAAATGACATAGTGAGGAATCATATAGTCCTAAGAACCATGGTCTGAGGTCTGAAATGGAATTAGCTTTGTTTTTAATGAAAGTAATTAATATAATGTTCTAATTATTGCTAAAATATGTACCTGTGCCTTCTCTTTTTGGAGGCTGACCTGGAAGAACAAATGAGAAAATGATCACTGCTGAAATCTTTTTGTTACTGCGACCAACAAAAGATGAGCTTTTGAACATTCTAATTACTCATTACTCCATACTGGGGAGAGAAAAAAAAAAGGCGGGAAAAGCATAAAAACAAAAAACAAAGTTGTTACGTGAAAAGTACCTGTTTCGTTTTCTTTTCTTAGAGCTCTTCTTCTTCTTCTTTTTTCTCACCGGAGAGAGGCTGCGCGAGGGAGACCTGCCAATCAAAGGGACGGTTAAAAACAACAGCGGCGGCGCTCTTCCGCGAGTCTCCTTTCTGATTCCGGCAGCTTCCGCGGGCCACGTCAGCCCCCCCGCTGCGGCGGTCTCCGGCTTCTGAAAACGGCTCGCACCTCAGCGGGGGGGGGGGGGGGGCGGAACCTCGCCCGGCCGTTTCAAAAAGCGTCCGTTATCGTCAATATTTCATGAACTGACCTTTTCCTCCTCCGTTTTCTCTCTGATTTCTTCTTCTTCTTCTTGCCCTTGGGCGCGGGCCGAGGGGTGGGATCATCATCAAAAGACAGGCTGAAACAAGAAGCAGAGCTCTGCTTTTATCTGGGCCCTTTTCCAGGATCTCTGGGTGAGCTTCAACGCTGCCACATCCCAGAATATCATGAAATATTAATTGATGGAAGCCGGGCACAGAAGCCGTAAACTTGGCATTGTGATCGGTTCCATTTGATCAGTCAGTGAATTCAATTTTTAAGAAACATTTGGCACGATCCACACAGATATTCAAACCAAAGCTGTGATCTAGATCAG